>NW_027507764.1:587151135-587413983 GCF_037356315.1 Lithobates pipiens | reverse complement strand
ATTCCCCTTTATATTACACATTACTCTTCCCCCTTTTCCCTATACAAACCCAACTGCTTTGGCAATGCTAACATTTATTTGGTCCTGCCAATAAAGCTTATTTGAATTTGAGAGAGAGAGAGAGAGAGAGAGAGAGAGATGGAGAGAGAGAGAGATGGAGAGAGAGAGAGAGAGAGAGATAGGGGTAGAGAGGTAGAGAGAGAGGTAGAGATAAAGGTAGGGAGGGAGGGAGAGGTAGAGAGAGAGGTAGAGAGAGAGGTAGAGAGAGGTAAGAGATAAAGGTAGGGAGGGAGAGAGAGGTAGAGAGAGAGGTAGGGGTAGAGAGGTAGAGAGAGAGGTAGAGTGAGAGGTAGAGAGAGGTAGAGATAAAGGTAGGGAGGGAGAGAGAGAGAGATAACCGGTGGCAATGCGGCTCCTCTACACGGGATCCCGTGTCTGTACTTGATCCTGCACTTTCGGGTCTGGGCACGAACGCACGCCGTGGCAGCAACCCACTTCCGCTGTTGTTAGACACAGCAGGAGCCAATCAGCGGGTCCGGCGGACACGATATCTGCCGGGACCCGCCGTTCTGCTTCTTTCAGGAACCCCTGATTGGCTCCTGCTGTGTTTAACCACAGCAGTAGCGGCCCAGACCTGGAATTGTATACTATGCTAAGCAGGAACACGGATCTCTGCCCTCCCACAGAACAAGAACCTCCCCTACACGGTTAGCAAACACCCCCCTAGGCACACATTTAACCCTTTGATCGTCCCCTGATGTTAACACCTTCCCTGCCAGTGTCATTAGTACAGTGACAGTGCATATTTTTAGCACTGATCACTGTATTATGCCGCATACACACAATAGGATTTTCAGACGGAAAATGTTCGATGGGAGCTTTTTGTCGAAAAAATTTTGACCGCGTGTAGGCTCCATCGGACATTTTCCATCGGAATTTCCGTCACACATAATTTGAGATCTGGATCTCAGATTTTCCGACAACAGAATTCCGAAGTGCCACACATGCTCAGAATCAAGCAGAAGAGCCGCACTGAACATCTCAGCTCGTTGTACGTGTTGTACGTCACTGCGTTCTTGACGTTCGGAATTTCTGACAACATTTTTTTGGACCCGTGTGTTTGCAAGACAAGTTTCAGCCAACATCCGTCGGAAAAAAAAACAATGGGATTTTGTTGTCGGAACATCCTAACGCGTGTACAGGGCATTACTGTCAATGGTTCCTAAAAAGTGTCAGTTAGTGTCCGAGTTGCAATATCACAGTCCCGCTATAAGTCGCTGATCACCGCCATTACTAGTAAAAAAAAAAATTTCCATAAAAATATCCCATAGTTTGTAGACACATAACGTGTAACATTTGCACAAACCAATTAATATACGCTTATTAGGATTTTTTTTTTTTTTAACCAAAAATTTGTAGCAGAATACTTATTGGCCGAAATTAATGAAGAAATTAGATTTTCAGCAGAAGCCATCAAATACCACCAAAATAAAATAAAAATGCCATAAATATCTCCCCAATTTTGTAGACGCTATAAATTTTGCACAAACCAATCAATATACTCTTATTGGGACTTTTTTTTTTTTTTTTTTACCAAAAATATGTAGCAGAATACATATTGGCCTAAACTGATGAAAAAATTTGTTTTTTATATTATATAATATTAGTTTTTTATATTATATCATATATATCCAATATATATATATATATATATATATATATATATATGAAATGTTTTATAGCAGAAAGTAAAACTTTTTTTTTTTTTTTTTTTAAATTGTCAGTCTTTTTTTGTTTATATTACAAAAAATAAAAAAAAATAAAACACAGAGGTGATCAAATACAACCAAAAAGGCATCCATTTGTGGGGGAAAAAAAAAGAGATCAATTTTATTTGGGTACAGCGTCGCATGACCGCGCAATTGTCCGTTAAAGTAATGCAGTGCCGTATCGCCAAAAAAGGGACTGGTCATTTCATTAAGGGGGTAAATCCTTCCGGGGGGGAGGGGGGGGTGTTGAAGTGGTTAAAGCAACTGTCAAGTAAAAAAAAAAAATAGATATATATTTAACTCTTAATTTACTCTAATAAGTCTTAATTAACTTCTTATTATCCTTCTCCATTTAATTATTATTTTTCCTGCTAATTTTTTTCTTTTTTTGTTTACTTTACTATTTTTATAAACTATTAATAATTAAAACTTTTTTTTTTTTTGGTAATAGTTTTACACCTTTAACATATATTTACACATTTCACATGGAAAAAAAGCGGACATTTTTAAAAAAAAAATTTTTTATTTTTAAATAACTTTTAATGCTTTGTACCACTGATGAAAACAGAACAGTTGTGGCAGGGATCGGTAATTGGTATCAGCGAGTATTAAAAAAAAAAAATAATAATAATTTTTTATCGGTTGTCGGAAAAAAAAAAAAATTATAAAGGAGAAGTCTTCCGGGGCTGAGGGGGGGGGGGATTTTATTTTATTAAATGTTCCTCTCTTAACTCTTAATTTATTCTAATCAGTCTTAATTAACTTCTTATTATCCTTCTCCATTTAATTATTAATTTTCCTGCAAATTTTTTTCTTTTTTTGTTTACTTTACTATTTTTATAAACTATTAATAATTAAAACTTTTTTTTTTTTTTTTTGGTAATAGTTTTACACCTTTAACATATATTTACACGTTTCACATGGAAAAAAAGCGGACATTTTTTTAAATTTTTTTTTTATTTTTAAATAACTTTTTAATGCTTTGTACCACTGATGAAAACAGAACAGTTGTGGCAGGGATCGGTAATTGGTATCAGCGAGTATTAAAAAAAAAAAAAAAAAAATGTATCGGTTGTCGGAAAAATAAAATTATAAAGGAGAAGTCTTCCGGGGCTGGGGCATGGGTAAATCTCCCATATCGCAAAAAATGGCCTGGTCATGAAGGGGGGCAAGTGGTTAAGTGGTTAATTTAACCACTTCCCGACCAGCGCACAACGATGTACGTCGACAGAATGGCACGGGCAGGCATATTGGCGTACATGTACATCCAATATTCGATGCCGCCCTGCCATCGGGAGCGCGCCGCCGGCGGCGCGCTCCCGCGCTGGTCGGGACCCCCGTGAGTCCGGTCGCGGGACCCGCGGACTCGATCGCCGCGGGCATCCCCGCGATCGTCTCACGGAGCGGCCGAATGGAGGAAATGCTGTATAAACAACATTTCTCCATTCTGCCTAGCAACTAGTGACGCTGATCTCTGCTCCATGTGATTGGAGCAGAGATCAGTGTACACTAAATGAAAGCCCAACCCCCCCACAGTTAGTAACACGCCCCTAGGAACACTTAACCCCTACACTGCCACCCACTGGTTAACCCCTTCACTGCCAGTGTCATTTACACAGGAATCACTGCATTTATATAGCAGTGATTACTGTATAAATGACAATGGTCCCAAAAATGTGTCAAAAATGTCCGATGGGTCCCCCACAATGTCGCAGTCACAATAAAAATCGCAGATCGCCGCCATTACTAGTAAAAAAAAAAATAATAAAAAATTATTAATAAAAATGCTATAAAACTATCCCTATTTTGTAAACGCTATAACTTTTGCGCAAACCAATCAATAATCGCTTATTGCGATTTTTTTTACCAAAAATATGTAGAAGAATACGTATCGGCCTAAACTGAGGGAAAAAAATGTTTTTTTATATATTTTTGGGGGATATTTATTATAACAAAAAGTAAAAAATAATGCGTTTTTTTCAAAATTGTCACTCTATTTTTGTTTATAGCGCAAAAAATAAAAACCGCAGAGGTGATCAAATACCACCAAAAGAAAGCTCTATTTGTGGGAAAAAAAGGACGTCAATTTTGTTTGGGAGCCACGTCGCACGACCGCGCAATTGTCAGTTAAAGCGACGCAGCGCCGAATCGCAAAAAGTGGTCTGGTCTTTGACCAGCAAATTGGTCCGGTCTGAAAGTGGTTAATTTAATCATACACATTTAGCTTAATAGCAATGTAATGCCAACTACAATAATTCTCTGCGTTGTCCGTGCATTGTGACCAGAGTTCGGTTATTTTCTGCCGCTGGTTATTCGGCAATGGCAGAATATATAATCGGCTGATTTCTGCTCTGCAAACGCGGTGCTCTGATCTTGTCTATGAAATATTCGGGTCTATTATGAACCGTCCATACCGTACCTCCAGGAGGGGGGCGGGGAGATCAGACAGGAGTTTGAAGAGGAACTCTCCATCTTCTCTCTGGTTGTAGAGATCCAGGGCCTCTCTGATCCATCCATCCCGGTCCGGAGACTGAGAGCGCGCCACCTCCAACGTGACCGCCGAGAGCCACACCACACACTGCCAGACCTTCATCTTCTCTCAGAGGGTGGTGTGAAGGTGATGGTCCTGATACTGCGATCTCCTCTTTTATAGTGTCCTCCTCTCTTCCCCTTTCCTGGAAGATGTGACTACATTTTTTATTAGAAGATGACATGCCAACCTAGATTTCCACATCCTCAGCCTGCCCGGGATTGCAGCAGATCTAAGAACTTCCTTGCACAACCTTCCTGATCCCGCAAACGTCCTTCGCCACCTCGCCAGACGCAATCTCAGATCTTCAGTCCCATGTTCTCTCCGGGGACAAACTTTTTAAATTAATATATGAAAAGGAGAACCCGACAATTTCTGCAACCGGTCTGTTTATTTGGCAATAACGGTCAGATTGGAGATGGTAATACGTTACAATTTAACCACTTACCGCTTCACAGGGCCCATTCCAACACTTCTCTCATGTACAGTATCTCACAAAAGTCAGTACACCCCTCACATATTTTGTAAATCTTTTCTTCTCTCTTTTCATGAGACAACACTGAAGAAATGACACTTGTCTACAATGTAAAGTAGTGAGTGTACAGCTTGTATAACAGTGTAAATTTCCTGTCCCCTCAAAATAACTCAACACACAGCCATTAATGTCTAAACCGCCAGCCATCTAAAAGTTAGTACACCCCTAAGTGAAACTGTCCAAATTGGGCCCATTTAGCCATTTTCCCTCCCCGGTGTCATGTGACTCATTAGTGTTAGAAGGTCTCAGCTGTGAATGGGGAGCAGGTGTGTTAAATTTGGTGTTATCGCTCTCACTCTCTCATACTGGTCACTGGAAGTTCAACATGGCACCTCATAGCAAAGAACTCTCTGAGGATCTGAAAAAAAAAAAGAATGGTTGCTCTACATAAAGATGGCCTAGGGATATAAGAAGATTGCCAGGACCCTGAAACTGAGCTGCAGCACGGTGGACAAGACCATACAGCGGTATAACAGGACAGGTTCCACTCAGAACAGGCCTCGCCATGGTCCACCAAAGAAGTTGAGGTCACGTGCTCAGCGTCATATCCAGAGGTTGTCTTTGGGAAATAGACGTATGAGTGCTGCCAGCATTGCTGCAGAGGTTGTAGGGGTGGGGGGTCAGCCTGTCAGTGCTCAGACCATACGCCGCACACTGCATCAAATTGGTCTGCATGGCTGTCCTCCCAGAAGGAAGCCTCTTCTAAAGATGATGCACAAGAAAGCCGTTTGTTAAAGACAAGCAGACTAAGGACATGGATTACTGGAACCATGTCCTGTGGTCTGATGAGACCAAGATAAACGTATTTGGTGTCAGATGGTGACAAGCGTGTGTGGAGGCAACCAGGTGAGGAGGACAAAGACAAGTGTGTCTTGTCTACAGTCAGGCATGGTGGTGGGGGTGTCATGGTCTGGGACTGCATGAGTGCTGCCGGCACTGGGGGGGCTACAGATCATTGAGGGGACCATGAATGCCAACATGTACTGTGACATACTGAAGCAGAGCATGATCCCCTCCCTTCAGAGACTTGGCTGCAGGGCAGTATTCCAACATGATAACCACCCCAAACACACCTCCAAGACCACCACTGCCTTGCTAAAGAAGCTGAGGGTAAAGGCAGGGCTCGAGTCCTGCAGGAACGCGTGGGAACGCCGCTCCCTTTGCAGGACTAGAGTCAAAAGACCCGAGCCGATCCTTCACTAAGCGGCGATTCCCAGCATCACCGCATAGTGAAGAATGGCATCCTTGGGCAGGCTGAGGAGGGGTGTAGGGTGGAAATCTCCCCCCCCAGGCCACCTACCTTATGGCCGCGACGCTGTTTGTTACTTTAGTTTTCCCAGGCTGTGACGTGTGACTGTGTTATACAGTACTAGCCACCGATTGGCTGGCTGCTGCTGCGCTGCACTCTGGGAGTTGTAGTCTGGCCTCACTGAAGTTCCTGGCGGTGGGAGGAATTCAGCAGCGCAGCAGACTACAACTCTCACCTCCCAGGAGCCTCAGAGGCAGCCAGCATGTCACACATGACCTGAACAGTTGTGGGCTGTGACCGGGCACTAGCTTGAGGAGTGGCAAAGAAGAGAAGAAGTGACTGAGATTTATCGCCCCCTCCGAAGAGGCCATGCAAGGAAAGTAAGTACCTAGCTTTAACACAGACCCAGACCCTGACACACCCCCTGCTGACCCCCCACATTCCATGGGCACTGATCAGGCTGCACTGATGATGGGCACTGGTGTGGCGGCACTAGTCAGGCTGCACTGAAGATGGGTACTGGTGAGGGAGCACTGGTTAGGCTACACTTATGGGCACTGTCTGCATGGGTGAGGTGGCACTGATCAGATGGCACTGATGGGCACTGTCTGCCCTGGTGAGGCGGCACTGATCAGATGGCACAGATGAGCACTGGTGAGGAGGCACTGATCAGATGGCACAGATGAGCACTGGTGAGGTGGCACTGATGGAAACTGTCTGCACTGGGGAGGGGGCACTGATCAGGCTGCACTGATGGACACTGTCTGCACTGGTGAGGTGGCACTGATCAGCCTGCACTGACGGACCCTGTCTGCACTGGGGAGGGGGCACTCATCAGACTGCACCGATGGGCACTGTCTGTATTGGTGAGGCGGCACTGATCAGGCTGCACTGATGGGCACTGTCTGCACTGGTGAGGTGGCACTGATCAGGATGCACTGACGGACCCTTTTTGCACTGGGGAGGGGGCACTGATCAGACTGAGCTGATGGGCACTGTCTGTATGGGTGAGGCAGCACTGATCAGGCTGCACCGATGGGCACTGTCTGCACTGGGGAGGGGGGCACTGCTCAGGCTGCACCGATGGACACTGCCTGCACTGGGGAGGGGGCACTGATCAGGCTGCACCGATGGACACTGTCTGCACTGGGGAGGGGGCACTGATCAGATGGCACAGATGAGCACTGGTGAGGTGAAACTGATCAGGCTGCACTGATGGACACTGTCTGCACTGGGGAGGGGGCACTGATCAGGCTGCACTGATGGGCACTGTCTGCATGGTGAGGCGGCACTGATCAGGCTACACTGATGGGCACTGTCTGCATGGGTGAGGCAGCACTGATCAGGCTGCACTGATGATGGGCACTGGTGAAGTAGCACTGATGATGGGCACTGGTGAGGTGGCACTGATCAGGCTGCACTGGTGAGGCGGCACTGATCAGATGGCACAGATGAGCATTGGTGAGGTGACACTGATCAGGCTGCACTGATGGGCACTGTCTGCATGGCTGAGGCGGCACTGATCAGGCTGCACTGATGGGCACTGTCTGCATGGGTGAGGCGGCACTGATCAGGCTGCACTGATGGGCACTGTCTGCACTGGTGAGGCGGCACTGGTGAGGCTGCACTGATGGGCACTGTGCATGGGTGTTTTCTGTTTTTCTGTATTTTCCGTGAAATATATATGCATATGAGCGTATCGTTTTTTTTTTTGGTGGGGGAGTGGATCTCGGGTGGGAGTTCCCACACTTTTTTCCCCAGGACTTGACCCCTGGGTAAAGGTGATGGACTGGTCAAGTATGTCTCCAGACCTAAACCCTATTGAGCATCTGTAGGGTCTCCTCAAATGGAAGGTGGAGGAGCGCAAGGTCTCTAACATCCACCAGCTCTGTGATGTCATCATGGGGGAGGGGAAGAGGACTCCAGTGGCAACCTGTGAACCCAAGAGGGTTAAGGCAGTGCTGGAAAATAATAGTGGCCACTAGGGATGAGCCAAACACTCCTCGGTTCAGTTTGCGGCAGAACATGCGAACAAACCAAAAATTTGTGCAAACACACAAACCCCATTAAAGTCTATGGGACTCGAACGTGAAAAATCAAAAGTTCTAATTTTAAAGGCATATATGCAAGTTATTGTCATAAAAAGTGTTGGGGGCCTGGGTCTTGCCCCAGGGGACATGCATGAATGCAAAAAAGTTTTAAAAACTGCAGTTTTTTTGGGAGCAGTGATTTTAATAATGCTTAAAATTAAAAATTAAAACTGAAATATTCCTTTAAATTTCATACCTGGGGGGTGTCTATAGTATGCCTGTGAAGTGGCGCATGTTTCCTGAGTTTAGAACAGTCTGAGTGCAAAATAACATTTCTAAAGGAAAAAAGTCATTTAAAACTGCTTCCGACTGTAATCTAATGTCCCCCCCCCCCCCCCCAGCCCATTACCAGGCCCTTTGGGTCTGATATGGATATTAAGGGGAACCCCACACCCAAATAAAAAAAACATATATACTCTGAACAGCAGTATACAGACGGTCCCCGGGTTACAAACAAGACAGCGACTGTAGTTTTGTTGTTAAGTTGAATCTGTTTGTAATTTGGAACAGGTACATTTTTTAAGTGTAGCTCCAGCCCAAAAATCTATTTTTAAGCTTTTTGGATAACAGGAGAGAATTTTCCTTCCTAGGGGTAGATTTCCTCTCACTTCCTGTTGTCTCCCTCCGTTTGTAAGTAGGAGTCGTTAGTAAGTCAGGATTTTTGAAAATAGGGGACCGCCTGTATATACTATACGGCCTGCCCTGTACACTCTATGGAAAATCGGGCGTTAGGTGTTGGTGGTATCAGAACACTGTAAGCCCTCACAGTCACTCTTGGTGGGTGCTGGAACGTTCCCTGCTGTGAAATATTATATCAAGAATTGTAATTATATGCCCCTGTTAAACAGGGGCAGAAAAATTGGGCCTTAGGCAGTGGTGGTGGTGCCCTGAACCGAAAATATTCGTAGAAGCTATCATCATGGAAATTGAGGAGGATAGGATAGTGACTCAGCATAATAAGATAGTCACTCAGCATAGGCAGTCTTCAAGGGATCCCACATCCATAGAAATATCATTCGGTTACATCAGCATCAGGTGCTTGGTAGCTGGTGATCCAAGACTGATTAATATTTGTGAATGTGAGCCAATCAACAGAGTCTGTGGACAGGCGCACTCTGTGATTGGTTACAAAGCCTCCAGCAGCACTGAATGTAGAACGCTGGATGCAGGACAGGCCAGTAGCTCAATTGCATCTTGAGCAAGGTCTTGCCAGTGGTCCATCCTCAAGGCCCAGTAACCCAATGGATTTTCTGGTGGAAAGGTCTCCAAGTATGATATTGCCCCTAGATATTCCTGCATCATGGAATTCAGATGCTGGCGAGGGTTACTGGAAACAATCAGACCTGGGCGCTGTGGACTGAAGAATTGCCTGAAGCCATTGGTCAGCCGGCCACCTTCTCCACCGCTCTTTCTGTGACTGAACAAAGCTTCAGCAGCACGTTGTCCAGCACCTGGAAATTGTAACCTACCAGGCTCTGGAAACGCATTGCACAAACCTTTCTGCAAGGCCTCCCGAAGATGTTTCATCCTCTGTTCCCTCTGTGACGGCTGAATAAGTTCAGCCACCTTACCCTTGTAATGTGGATTAAGAAGGGTTCCCAGCCAGTAATGATCCCTCTCCTTGATACCACTAATCCGAGGGTCCTTTCGCAGGCTTTGCAGGATCCGGGAGGCCATGTAGCGTAGGTTTTCAGAGGCATTCGATTCTGAGTCCTCTGGGTCACTAAGGATCACATAATCCTCAGCCATCTCCTTCCAGCCACGTACAACTCCATGGGTTTCTGGGGACTGCAAACGATCCCTTGAAGACTGCTGCTGATGCTGAGTGTTATCTTCCACCTCCATGTTGACACAATCCTCCTCCTCCTCCTCTTCTTCCTGTGTGATCGACAAGCCTGCAGGAATACTAGTATCTGGATAAAGGGGGCCTTGAGAGGTATGGAAGTTAGAAGAAGATACATTACATGGGTCTGCACACAGAGTGCTCTCCAGAGGAAGCTAATGTGTTGATGTCAAGGGCTACAGTGTTTGAGTCTTATGCAAAGCAAACAGCCAGCCAGGAGATGGGTGACTGGCAAAGGTGATGGTTACTCTGGTAGAGAAGAGGGTTAACCACTTTGCACTTTCACTAGCAGCCAGTTCCCCACTCGTTGGGATGAGACCCATGGCATAGAGTGCTTAGGGACACAGCCTGAAGTCACAGAGGATAGAGAAATACAGAGAGGCCTTAGGAGAGAGCGCAAGTGTGGAGAATGGAGTGAGAAAGAGAGAGAGAGAGAGAGAGCGCACGTGCGAGAGAGAGTGTCTCCTTTATCCCATAGAAACCATGGGATTAGTCACTGGGAGGGAGGTGATGACATAGGTGTGCACCCCAAAACTCAAACCCTCTCACTTTTGAGACAGACAAAGGGACTGAGGACAGAGATTCCCCAGTCCCTGTCTCTGCAGCCTCAGCTGCACTGGACAGTGAATGAATGGGAAGTGCTCTGTGCTGAGCCGCTTCCTGTTCTTTCACAAATTGAAGCAGAGGAAACACAGTTTTCTCTGCTTCAGTTGTGAATGAACACAGTGAGTGATCGGTGCCAATCACTCATTGTGTTTATTTAGAAAAGGAAGACGTTGGTAAATGACCTATTTCTTGGCCCCTTCCCTGCTCTTCATCCTGAAATGATCCACTGCAGCATTCTGCGGTAGAGGAGGGAAACCAACAGTGCTGCAGGGGGGGACATGGGGGGGCGGGGGTCAGGCAGCAAGGGCAATCTTTGCCACACAGGGTGATTAGGGTATGCCCAGCCACACTCCGTACACCCTGTGTGCATGCCTATGGGAGATGATATTGCAGGATTGGTGGAGATCGGTAGAGGCTCTGTGGTACCGGTGCCTAAATGCTGCACAACTGGGAAAGTGGTCTCCTCTACCAGAGAGTGTGTCTGGGGTGTTCAAGGTCAACCGTGTAGAGAAGTTCAGCCATGGAGTGAAAGAAGATTACTGTGCAGGTGTTACCTCTTCAACGTTGGAGTTGTGCCCTAGGTAATGTTGATTTCACATGACCACACACTCCTGCCTATAATGTAAGTCATTAGCGAGTGCAGTTCTGAGTGTCCCCACTAGGGTGCTTTAAGCTCTGCTCACAAGTCGGGGAAATCCCCACATCCACATTGCGTGTATGCAGGGATCTGACAGTTTTTCCTTTTGTTCAACCTTAGGGGCGGCCCATCCATTAAGGGCGCATGGGCGTGGCCCCCTCCATCCACATCACGCCCTATATGCTTAATGGATAGATTCATGCATAGCATGGCCGTCATGGCCACCCCCTATTCAGGCGTCTGGCCCCTTTCAGGACCCCGGGTGCCTGAATTCCAGCGGCGGGGGGTGTTTTTTTTTAAGTACCTGATTAGAGCCATAGGATCTAATAGGCTTCAAAATAGGGTGAACTCGGAGCGCAGAGCATTGCGCTCGGAGCCCACCCAGGTGTGTTAGAAAAGCGAATGAATATTCAGATCCAATCAGGAAGAGCGGGTCTGTTACCTGTTTCCAGTTTGGCTGAAAGGTCAGGCGATCCTGTTGGACGCCGAGGAGGAGGGAAGGAGACGCACAGCGGAAGCCTCCGTGATCTCAGAAGAGAAGAGGACACAGGAGATGCTGCCAGATGCTGCCACAGGCTGTCCCCCTGCCCAATGTGCCTGCCGATCCCCACTGCCAATGGGGTAAGTGCCAGCAGACGGGTGGGGGGGGGGGTTGAGGTGCTATGGGGGGGGTTGTTTGTCGCCCCCCCCCCCAAACAAAGAACAGCCGCCGCGTTTTAACCTGCTGGTAGAATTAAATGATTAAAAATTGAAAAAAACTCAACCTGTATCACCAGCTTAACACAGTCAGGAGCCTGATCATAGAGCAGTGATGGGGAACCTTGGCACTCCAGATGTTTTGGAACTACAATTCCCAGGATACTCATCTACACTGCAGAGTGCCAGAGCATCATGGGAAATGTAGTTCCAAAACATCTGGGGTGCCAAGGTTTGCCATCACTGTCATAGAGTATTGGTCACACAGCAGAACATACCCTTATGTAGGGACTTCACCAAACACACCTGCAATTGGACTCCATTCACACCTGAGGGTGGGGCAACGAAAGCTACGACGGCTCGTTTTTTTTTTTTTTTTTTTTAGCTTTTTTTTGTGATTTTTTTAAAAAAAAATTTTAGTGGAGCATATTTGGAGCGGCACCAATCATTTGAATGGGCCTCCTTCTGCTCCAAAAGCGCTACGAAGGAGTTCATGTACCGTGGCACAGAGCCAGAAGCGTTTTGGAGTTGCAATTTTTGCCGAGATTGTGGCACGTTTTGTCACTTGACAATTGCGGCGAAGAATCGCACTGCATTTTGGCACGATTCTGGAATCACGGGGCAGAATCGCAGCGAATCAAATCGTCTAGGTGTAAACGGAAGGCCGGGGCATTAGCTGGGCGGATGGATCTCTCATGTTAGGAAATCTGAGACAAATCACAAAGTGAAATGGATACAAAGTTTCCAAAGAAACAAAATATTGGATACATTGTACCTGGCACGAGATTTTATTATTAAATATGAAGGACTGGCTACATAGTAATCACCTCGTCATCATATCATCAAGTGCAATGGGCCGTCTCTGTATCCCAATTAAGAAACACGAGATAATCAAATATTTTTTTAATTTCACATATAATAAAAGATTTTTCTCCTTTGTATTTCCTCCTATATATATATATATATATATATATATATATATATATATATATATTACTATTCAGAGAGAACAATTCCTCCTCTCTATAGGACCGGGGAAAGCAGTGCTGTTCTCCGCACATCGATGGCTGCCCACCGCTCTTGTTTTTCAGTCCAATCAGATATTAACCTACTGTCTGCATCTAGATCAGTGGTCTCCACTGTGGGTCGAATGTGGCCCTTTGCTGGCCTTTACCTGGCTCTTGGGGCCCCCGTTCTTTACACTGATATGAGGCACCATTCCACCCACTGACACCATTGATTAGGCACCAATCCTTCCACTGACCCCAACAATGGGGCACTATTCCTTCCACTGACCCCAATGATGGGGCATTATTCCTTCCACTGACCCCAATGATGGGGCATTATTCCTTCCACTGACCCCAATGATGGGGAACTATTCCTCCTACTGACACTAACAATGGGACACGATTCCTTCCACTGACACCAACTATGGGGCACTATTCCTTTCACTGACACCAACAATGGGGCACTATTCCTACCACTGACCCCAACAATGGGGCACTATTCCTCCCACTGACCCCAACAATGAGGCACTATTCCTTCCACTGACACCAACAATGGGGCACTATTCCTTCCACTGACAACAACAATGGGGCATTATTCCTCCGACTGACACCATTGATGAGGCACCAATCTTTCCACTGACCCCAATGATGGGGTACTATTCCTTCCACCTACCCTAATGATGGGGCACTATTTCTCCCACTGACACCAATGACGGGGCACTATTCCGCCCACTCACACCAATGATGGGGCACTATTCCTCCCACTGACACCAATAATGGGGCTTCATTCCTTACACTGACACTAATAATGGTGCATAGTTTCTCCCACTGATACCAAAGATGGGGCACTATTGCTCCCACTAACACCAATGATAGGGCACCATTCCTTCCACTGATGTCAATGATGGGGCACTATTCCTCTCACTGACACCAATGATGGGGCACTATTCCTCCCACTGACACCAATAATGGGGCACTATTTCTCCCACTGACACCAATGATGGGCACCATTCCTTCCACTGACACCAATGATGGGGCACTATTTCTTCCACTGACACCAATGATGGGGCACTATTCCTCCCACTGACACCAATGATGGGGCACTATTCCTCCCACTGACACCAATGATGGGGCACTATTCCTCCCACTGACACCAATGATGGGGCACTATTTCTTGCACTGAGACCAAGCAGTTTGCAATGGTGGGCACTTGGGGGGGGGAGGGGCCGGAACACTGGTGGGGGACACGAGAAGAAGAGGATCGGGGCTGTAATGCAAAACCATCACACAGAGCAGGTAAGTGTCACATGTTTGTTCATTTAAAAAAATGGACCTTTACAATCACTTTAATTTTGCAAACAACCTTTTTCTTTTTGTCTTGCCCCCCCCCCCCCTTTTGGCACTCTGCAGACAGAGTGATGCAGGTTGTTGTGTATAAACATTCGCAGGAAGTGACATTGGTACACTTTTGTAACGCGTTTCTTCATCAATATTGAAATATCTGGTAAACAGGACCTACCAATTCTGCAATTCTCTCCAAGATATTTCTTAACAGCTTAAAGTGACTTTGTGCTCCAATTTAAGATTCTAAGAAGTGTAAAGCCTTCCATGTACTCAGTGACGTGACTGGCCTCGGGTGATACACCGAGATGAAGCAAATCCTCCTGCAGAAGTTCTACAGTGCCTTGAAAAAGTATTCATACCCCTTGAAATCTTCCACATTTTGTCATGTTACAACCAAAAACGTAAATGTATTTTATTGGGATTTTATGTAGTAGACCAACCCTCAAATTTTCCACATGCCTACACGCATTTTGCGAGTGTGACAGATAGAACGCCGGTCCAATGCCAGGGCGTATTCTGTCTGTCACAAGTGCCAGGTCATTGCAGCCTCGCCCAAGCAGCCTCACCTGTGTCCATCATTGGACACAGGACACAGCTGAGGCTGCAATGATGGACACAGGTGAGGCTGCACTGGTGAGGCTGCAATGATGGTTACAGGTGAGGCTGCAATGATGGTTATGGGTGAGGCTGCACTGGTGAGGCTGCAATGATGGACATGGGTGAGGCTGCAATGATGGACACAGGTGAAGCTGCAATTATGGACAGTGGTGAGGCTGCAATGATGGTTAAGTGTGAGGCTGCACTGGTGAGGCTGCAATGATGGTTATGGGTGAGGCTGCAATGATGGACACAGGTGAGGCTGCACTGGTGAGGCTGCAATGATGGACACAGGTGAGGCTGCAATAATGGTTACGGGTGAGGCTGCACTGGTGAGGCTGCAATGATGGACATGGGTGAGGCTGCACGGGTGAGGCTGCAATGATGAACACTGGTGAGGCTGCAATGATGGACACAGGTGAAGCTGCAATTATGGACAGTGGTGAGGCTGCAATGATGGTTAAGGGTGAGGCTGCACTGGTGAGGCTGCAATGATGGACACAGGTGAGGCTGCAATGATGGTTACGGGTGAGGCTGCAATGATGGACACAGGTGAGGCTGTACTGGTGAGGCTGAAATGATGGACACAGGTGAGGCTGCAATGATGGACACAGGTGAAGCTGCAATGATGGACAGTGCTGAGGCTGCAATGATGGTTAGGGGTGAGGCTGCACTGGTGAGGCTGCAATGATGGACACAGGTGAGGCTGCAATGATGGTTACGGGTGAGGCTGCAATGATGGACACAGGTGAGGCTGCACTGGTGAGGCTGCAATGATGGACACAGGTGAAGCTGCAATGATGGTTACGGGTGAGGCTGCAATGATGGACACAGGTGAGGCTGCACTGGTGAGGCTGCAATGATGGACACAGGTGAGGCTGCAATGATGGTTACGGGTAAGGCTGCACTGGTGAGGCTGCAATGATGGACATGGGTGAGGCTACACTGGTGAGGCTGCAATGATGAACACTGGTGAGGCTGCAATGATGGTTACAGGTGAGGCTGCACTGGTGAGGTTGCAATGATGAACACTGGTGAGGCCGCAATGATGGACACTGGTGAGGCTGCAATGCTAGACACAGGTGAGGCTGCAATGATAGACACAGGTGAGGCTGCACTGGTGAGGTCACAATGATGAACACTGGTGAGGCCGCAATGATGGACGCTGGTGAGGCTGCAATGATGGTTACAGGTGAGGCTGCACTGGTGAGGCCGCAATGATGGACACAGGTGAGGCTGCAATGATAGACACAGGTGAGGCTGCAATGATAGACACAGGTGAGGCTGCACTGGTGAGGCAGCAATGATGAACACTGGTGAGGCTACTATGATGGACAAAGCTGAGGCTGCAATGATAGACACAGGTGAGGCTGCACTGGTGAGGCTGCAATGATGGTTACAGGTGAGGCTGCAATGATGGTTACGGGTGAGGCTGCACTGGTGAGGCTGCAATGATGGACATGGGTGAGGCTGCACTGGTGAGGCTGCAATGATGAACACTGGTGAGGCTGCAATGATGGACACAGGTGAAGCTGCAATTATGGACAGCGGTGAGGCTGCAATGATGGTTAAGGGTGAGGCTGCACTGGTGAGGCTGCAATGATGGACACAGGTGAGGCTGCAATGATGGTTACGGGTGAGGCTGCAATGATGGACACAGGTGAGGCTGCACTGGTGAGGCTGCAATGATGGACACAGGTGAGGCTGCAATGATGGTTACGGGTGAGGCTGCAATGATGGACACAGGTGAGGCTGCACTGGTGAGGCTGCAATGATGGACACAGGTGAGGCTGCAATGATGGTTACGGGTGAGGCTGCACTGGTGAGGCTGCAATGATGGACATGGGTGAGGCTACACTGGTGAGGCTGCAATGATGAACACTGGTGAGGCTGCAATGATGGTTACAGGTGAGGCTGCACTGGTGAGGTCGCAATGATGAACACTGGTGAGGCCGCAATGATGGACACTGGTGAGGCTGCAATGCTAGACACAGGTGAGGCTGCAATGATAGACACAGGTGAGGCTGCACTGGTGAGGTCACAATGATGAACACTGGTGAGGCCGCAATGATGGACGCTGGTGAGGCTGCAATGATGATTACAGGTGAGGCTGCACTGGTGAGGCCGCAATGATGGACACAGGTGAGGCTGCAATGATAGACACAGGTGAGGCTGCAATGATAGACACAGGTGAGGCTGCACTGGTGAGGCAGCAATGATGAACACTGGTGAGGCTACTATGATGGACACAGGTGAAGCTGCAATTATGGACAGTGGTGAGGCTGCAATGATGGTTAAGGGTGAGGCTGCACTGGTGAGGCTGCAATGATGGACACTGGTGAGGCTGCAATGATGGTTATGGGTGAGGCAGCAATGATGGACACAGGTGAGGCTGCACTGGTGAGGCTGCAATGATGGACACAGGTGAGGCTGCAATAATGGTTACGGGTGAGGCTGCACTGGTGAGGCTGCAATGATGGACATGGATGAGGCTGCACGGGTGAGGCTGCAATGATGAACACTGGTGAGGCTGCAATGATGGACACAGGTGAAGCTGCAATTATGGACAGCGGTGAGGCTGCAATGATGGTTAAGGGTGAGGCTGCACTGGTGAGGCTGCAATGATGGACACAGGTGAGGCTGCAATGATGGTTACGGGTGAGGCTGCAATGATGGACACAGGTGAGGCTGCACTGGTGAGGCTGCAATGATGGACACAGGTGAGGCTGCAATGATGGTTACGGGTGAGGCTGCAATGATGGACACAGGTGAGGCTGCACTGGTGAGGCTGCAATGATGGACACAGGTGAGGCTGCAATGATGGTTACGGGTGAGGCTGCACTGGTGAGGCTGCAATGATGGACATGGGTGAGGCTACACTGGTGAGGCTGCAATGATGAACACTGGTGAGGCTGCAATGATGGTTACAGGTGAGGCTGCACTGGTGAGGTCGCAATGATGAACACTGGTGAGGCCGCAATGATGGACACTGGTGAGGCTGCAATGCTAGACACAGGTGAGGCTGCAATGATAGACACAGGTGAGGCTGCACTGGTGAGGTCACAATGATGAACACTGGTGAGGCCGCAATGATGGACGCTGGTGAGGCTGCAATGATGATTACAGGTGAGGCTGCACTGGTGAGGCCGCAATGATGGACACAGGTGAGGCTGCAATGATAGACACAGGTGAGGCTGCAATGATAGACACAGGTGAGGCTGCACTGGTGAGGCAGCAATGATGAACACTGGTGAGGCTACTATGATGGACACAGGTGAGGCTGCAATGATGAACACTGGTGAGGCCGCAATGATGGACACTGGTGAGGCCACAATGATGGACACTGGTGAGGCCGCAATGATGGACACTGGTGAGGCTGAAATGATAGTTACAGGTGAGGCTGCACTGGTGAGGTCGCAATGATGAACACTGGTGAGGCTACAATGATGGACACAGGTGAGGCTGCAATGTTCGACACAGGTGAGGCCACTATGATGATCACTGGTGAGGCTACAATGATGGACACAGGTGAGGCTGCAATGATGGACACTGGTGAGGCTGCATTGATGGTTACGGGTGAGGCTGCACTGGTGAGGCCGCATTTGATGAACACTGGTGAGGCCGCAATGATGAACACTGGTCAGGCCGCAATGATGAACACTGTTGAGGCCGCAATGATTAACACTGGTGAGGCTGCAATGATGGACACAGGTGAGGCTGCAATGATGGACACAGGTGAGGCTGTACTGGTGAGGCCGCAATGATGAACACTGGTGAGTCTGCAATGATGGTTACGGGTGAGGCTGTAATGATGGACACAGGTGAGGCTGCAATGATGGACACAGGTGAGGCTGCAATGATGGTTACGGGTGATGCTGTAATGATGGACACAGGTGAGGCTGCAATGATGGACACAGGTGAGGCTGCACTGTTGAGGCCTTAATGATGGACACAGGTGAGGCTGCAATGATGGACACAGGTGAGGCTGCACTGTTGAGGCCTTAATGATGGACACAGGTGAGGCTGCAATGATGGACACAGGTGAGGCTGCACTGTTGAGGCTGAAATGATGGACACTGATGAGGCTGAGTTGGTGGGCACTGGTCATGCTGCATTGATGGACATGGGTGAGGCTGACTTGATGGGCACTGATAAAATTCTGCATAAAACATTAAGGCTCCATGCACACTGGAGTTGATAAAATGCAGTTTATTGGAGTTTGGGCGTTTTTTGTAAAAGCCCATAAACTCCACTCTATGTTAGCCTATGTGTCCATGCACACATGGACGTTTTTCAGCTTTAATGAGCAGTGGAGTTTATGGGCTTTTTTCTGAACGCCAGAAATTTGCGTTCAAAGTGCCGTTTTTCACCGCCAAAAAACGACAAACGCTGATAAACGCCTATAAACGCTCATAAACGCGCGTTAATTAGTGTTCGGCATTCTATTTTTTCAATGCATTGTGGGAGTTTGGAATGTACTGTGGGATTTTTGGAGTGTCCTCTGTGTATTTTTATTGAAAACGCCCATAAACGCTAGTACAAAACGCTGTTAGAAGCAAGTTTTTCAACCAGCGTTTTCTGCCAGCAATCTGGCGTCCAGAAAAAGCTTTTTTGAGCTTCAGTGTGCAATGGAGCCTTAAGTGTCATTTCATGAGAATTTATGAGGGTGTGTATAGGGGCGGGATTAGGGGTGGGGAATGGTAGGGGTTGGGTGTGGAAACTGGTGGCAAGTAATCCTTAAGGCCTGGCTAGTAGCTCAGGACTTGACATTTTGAGCCCTGTGATAGACCAACATAAAGTGGTACATAATTGTGAAGTGAAGGGGACATTTTTTTTTTTTTTACAAATAAAGAATAAATCATTTGTATGGGGCCCCCCCGAAGGCAATACCCTTTCTCTTCAAGTCTTTTTTTGGGGGTGTCTCTACCAGCTTTGCTCATCTAGAGAGGACATTTCTGCCCATTCTTCTTCTTCTTTGTAGAATATCTCAAGCTCTGTCAGATTGGATGGAGAGCGTCTGTGATCAGCAATTTTCAAGTCTTGCCACAGATTCTCAATGGGATTTAGGTCTGGACTGTGACTGGGCCATTCTAACACATGAATATGCTTTGATGTAAACCATTCCATTGTAGCTCTGGCTGGATGTTTCGGGTCGTTGTCCTGCTGGAAGGTGAACCTCCGGCCCGGCCTCAAGTCTTTTGCCGACTCTAAGGCCGCGTACACACGCGCGGACTGTTTGCCCAACCTTGTTCGTCAAACAGTTTCGGCAAACAGTCCGCTCAAAATTTGCATGAGCGGACTTGCCCACACACGAGCGGACTGTTTCAGCGAACTGTTTGCCAAACAGTTCGCTCAACTTTTGAAATGAACGGACTCGCCCACGTAAGGAGGAGGCAAATCCGCCCATTTCGAGCGCGTGTACAGGTAGGCGGGGCCCGCGAAGGAGACGTCGCGGGCTCCGCCGCCTGGAATGGGCTTAAAGGGGAACCCCAACGCCGAAAAAAATCGGCGTGGGGGTTCCCCCAAAGTCCACACCAGACCCTTGTCCGAGCACGCTACCCGGCCGGCCAGGAAAGGGGGGCGAGCGAGCGCGCCCCCCCTCCTGAGCCTTACCAGGCCGCGTGCCCTCAACATGGGGGGTGCCTTGGGGAAGGGGGGGCCGCGCGGCCCCCCCACCCCAAAGCACCTTGTCCCCATGTTGATGAGGACAAGGGCCTCTTCCCGACAACCCTGGCCGTTGGTTGTCGGGGTCTGAGGGCGGGGGGCTTATCGGAATCCGGGAGCCCCCTTTAAGAAGGGGGCCCCCGGATACCGGCCCCCCACCCTATGTGAATGAGTATGGGGTACAATGTACCCCTACCCATTCACCTGTGAAATAAAGTACAAAAAAAAACACAACACAGGGAAAAAATATTTTATTGGACAGCTCCGGGGGTCTTCCGTCTTCGGGGGTCTTCTCGCCGGACTCCTCCGCTATCTGTGTGTAGCTCTTTTGCTAGCGGAGGAGTCCGGCTTTCTTCCTCCCCACCGCCGGCCTCTTCTCCCGACTTCGGGGGTCTTGTCCCCCTCTTCGGTTCTTCTGCCGGGCCACCGCGCCTTCTTGTAGCTCTTTTGCAGGCGGTGGCCCGGTCTTCTGTCGCCGCTGCCTTCCGTTCTTCTGTCGCCGCCTTCGGTTCTTCTGCCGGGCCACCGCGCCTTCTTGTAGCTCTTTTACAGGCGGTGGCCCGGTCTTCTGTCACCGCTGTCGTCGCCACCGCCTTCCGTTCTTGTTCTTCTTCTTGTTCTTCTTCTTCTTCTCCTGGAGATGTTGACTCGACGAGCTCTCCGGCCGGAATGCCAGAGCCGCGCTGTGCGGTCACTTATATAGTGACAATGGGGCGGTGTCACATGGTATATGTCACATGGGTTGGTCACATGGGTTGATGTCACATGGGGACTATGACATCGTAAGGGGGCGGGGTCACCATGTGACCAACCCATGTGACATATACCATGTGACACCGCCCCATTGTCACTATATAAGTGGCAGCGGAGCGTGTCCCTGGCATTCCGGCCGGAGAGCTCGTCGAGTCAACATCTCCAGGAGAAGAAGAAGAAGAACAAGAAGAAGAAGAAGAACGGAAGGCGGCGACGACAGCGGCGACAGAAGACCGGGCCACCGCCTGTAAAAGAGCTACAAGAAGGCGCGGTGGCCCGGCAGAAGAACCGAAGGCGGCGACAGAAGAACGGAAGGCAGCGGCGACAGAAGACCGGGCCACCGCCTGCAAAAGAGCTACAAGAAGGCGCGGTGGCCCGGCAGAAGAACCGAAGAGGGGGACAAGACCCCCGAAGTCGGGAGAAGAGGCCGGCGGCAGGGAGGAAGAAAGCCGGACTCCTCCGCTAGCAAAAGAGCTACAAGAAGATAGCGGAGGAGTCCGGCGAGAAGACCCCCGAAGACGGAAGACCCCCGGAGCTGTGCAATAAAATATTTTTTCCCTGTGTTGTGTTTTTTTTTGTACTTTATTTCACAGGTGAATGGGTAGGGGTACATTGTACCCCATACTCATTCACATAGGGTGGGGGGCCGGTATCCGGGGCCCCCTTCTTAAAGGGGGCTCCCGGATTCCGATAAGCCCCCCGCCCGCAGACCCCGACAACCAACGGCCAGGGTTGTCGGGAAGAGGCCCTTGTCCTCATCAACATGGGGACAAGGTGCTTTGGGGTGGGGGCCGCGCGGCCCCCCTTCCCCAAGGCACCCCCCCATGTTGAGGGCACGCGGCCTGGTACGGCTCAGGAGGGGGGCGCGCTCGCTCGCCCCCCTTTCCTGGCCGGCCGGGTAGCGTGCTCGGACAAGGGTCTGGTGTGGACTTTGGGGGAACCCCCACGCCGATTTTTTTCGGCGTTGGGTTCCCCTTTAAGTCCATTCCAGGCGGCGGAGCCCGCGACGTCTCCTTCGCGGGCCCCGCCTACCTGTACACGCGCTCGAAATGGGCGGACTTTCCGAGCGGGAACAGTTTGCTCATTTCGAAAGTAGCCTACACACGGGCGGACTGTTCGCTCAAACACAGTTTCAGCGGACAGTTTTTCGGAATTTCCGAAAGACTTTGTCCGTCCAACTGTCCGCTGAAACTGTCCGCTGAAAGCCCACACACGGGCGGACTGTCCGCCCAAACACTGTTCAGCGGACAAGGTTGGGCGAACAGTCCGCCCGTGTGTACGCGGCCTAACAGGTTTTCTTCTAAGATTGTCCTGTATTTGTCTCCATCCATCTTCCCATCAACTCTGACCAGCTTCCCTGTCCGTGCTGAAGAAAACCATCCCCACCACATGATGCTGCCACCACCATGTCTCACGGTGGGGATGGTGTGATCAGGGGGATGGGCGGTGTTAGTTTTCCCCACACATAGCGTTTTACTTTTAGGCCATAAAGTTGAATTTTGGTCTCCTCTGACCAGATCACCTTCTTCCACATGTTTGCTGCCCCCTCCCCCACATGGCTTCTCACAAACTACAAACAGGACTTCTTATGACTTTCTTTCTCCAATGTCTTTCTTCTTGTCACTCTTCCATAAAGGGCAGATTTGTGGAGAGACGACTAATAGTTGTCCTGTGGACAGATTCTCCCCCCTGAGCTGTGGATCTCTGCAGCTCCTCCAGAGTTACCATGGACCTCTTGACTCTTCTCTGATGAATGCTCTCCTTGCCCGGCCTGGTCAGTTTAGGTGGACGGCCATGTCTTGGTAGGTTTGCAGTTGTCCCATACTCTTTCCATTTTCCGATGATGGATTGAACAGAGCTCCGTGAGATGTTCAAAGCTTGGGAGATTATTTTATAACCGAACCCTGCTTTATACTTCTCCACAACTTTATCCCTGACCTGTCTGGTGTGTTCCTTGGCCTTCATGATGCTGTTTGTTCACTACGTTTCTCTAACAAACCTCTGAGGGCTTCACAGAACAGCTGTATTTTATACTGAGATTACATTAAACACAGGTGGACTCCATTTACTAATTAGGCGACTTCTGACGGCAATTGGTTCCACTCAATTTTAGTTAGGGGTATCAGAGTAAAGGGGGCTGAATGCAAATACCCCTCACACTTTTCACATATTTATTTATAATTTTCCTTCCACTTCACAATTATGTGTCATTTTGTGTTGGTCTATCACATAAAATCTCAATAAAATCTATTTACGTTTTCAGTTGTAACATGACAAAATGTGGAACATTTCAAGGGGTATGAATACTTTTTTAAGGCACTGTACCTGTTTATCTGCAGTCTTCTCTTCTCTACATCTGTCCAGAATGTGCACAGCATTTCTCAGCTCCAGAAGACAGAGGGGGGGGGGGGGGGGGATCTAATGTCAAACACTGAGCAGGGATCTGAGTGTAATCTGAGACCTGAGTGGAGGGAATTGACACACACACACTGCTGTACACAGTCTCACAGGATTGCATGGTGTTGGTGTAGACTGTCAGAAGTGACTCATGCAGATAGCAGAGGAATGATAGAGCCAGAAATCACACTAAGTGCTATAGACAGAGGCAGGTACACACTATAGAAAGGATGTGCTTTGTTTATTTTTTCATTTCAGAGGTTTACACCCACTCTAAAGCTGTCCATACATTATACAACTCCAACTGCTGTATTGGGGACTTGCTGGGATCTCTATGCCTGGCCTGTATAAGTAGATACAATCACTGCGGACAGTCTTTATCCGATGGATTAACTCAATCAAATACCCAATTCTCATCCACAAAGATCTTTATTGAATGTAGCAGGTTACAGCAGACACCAGAACATGGTAGTACGTTCCCCCAATACAAGCAGATTAACATGTGGACCTGAGACAAGCGGCCATTTTTTATGCCATAAAGACAATGTGAGAAGAAAGGGGAAATACGTCATAAAATGGGAGGGAACACAGAAACAGATGATCCAAAAAAGCAAAATGACCACAAGGTGGCAGTATATTAGCCAACTATACCGAGGCCAATAAAGAAATTAACTATAAGTTCACAGAAAATATGAATATTAACCATGACCACACATTGTATTATATCTTCATACAACAAATGTAAGCCCTTGTACACACGGTCGGAAATTCCGAGCACAAAATCCGTCTGATTTTTTCCGACGGATTTTGGCCGAAACTGGTGTTGCATACACACGGTCGGACAAAGTTGTCGGAAAATCCGATCGTTCAGAACGTGATGACGTTCATTCGTTCCGACGGGACTACGTTCAGCTTAGTAGCCAATAGCTTTGGTCTCGTACTTTGATCTGAGCATGCGTGGCACTTTGTTTGATCGTAATTCTCTACAAAACGATCGGAAAAAGTCAGATCGGATTTTGTTGTCGGAAAAGTTGAGATCCTGCCCTCAAATTAAGTCCGATAGAGCCCACACACGATCGGATTTTCCGACAATATAATCCGATTGGACCTTTTCCGTCTGAATTTCCGACCGCGTGTACAAGGGCTTACAGCTCAACCTTCAACTATGTAGTGCAAGGGCCTGCCTGATTCCATACACATTTAAACTGTTTAGGTTTGACCTGGAATTGGAGGCCTTAACCAAAACAATATATGGTTTTCGTACCTCCATATGGTTTTGGTTAAGGCCTCCAATTCCATAATTCCCAGTTTCTTTGCAACAGGGCTTCTCAACCGCCGGGGTTGTGGTAAGGCCAGGGGCTCCCCTCTTCCGAGCCACCAACCTGCTGAAGATTCCTTAACATTCCACCATGGCCCACAATGCTCCCATGCCCCCTGAGAGCCCTCAACCTCCACCATACCTCCCAACCTCCCAAAAAGCCACCCAGCTTCCTACAGTGCCCACGAGTCTGTTGAAGAGCCTCCAGCCCTCCATAGTACCTTCATCTCCAACAGTGTCCCACAGTGTTTTCTCCAACCTCCCACAGTGCCTGCCTGATTCCATACACATTTAAACTGTTTAGGTTTGACCTGGAATTGGAGGCCTTAACCAAAACCATATATGGTTTTGGTACCTCCATATGGTTTTGGTTAAGGCCTCCAATTCCATAATTCCCAGTTTCTTTGGAACAGGGGTTCCCAACCGCCGGGGTCATGGCAGTTCCAGGTTCTCCCCTCTTCCGAGCCACGAGCCAGCTAAAGATCCCTTAACATTCCACCGTGGCCCACAATGCTCCCATGTCCCCCTGAGAGCCCTCAACCTCCGCCATACCTCCCGACCTCCCACAAAGCCACCCAGCTTCCTACAGTGCCCACGAGTCTGTTGAAGAGCCTCCAGCCCTCCATAGTACCTTCATCTCCAACAGTGTCCCACAGTGTTTTCTCCAACCTCCCACAGTGCCTGCCTGATTCCATACACATTTAAACTGTTTAGGTTTGACCTGGAATTGGAGGCCTTAACCAAAACCATATATGGTTTTGGTACCTCCATATGGTTTTGGTTAAGGCCTCCAATTCCATAATTCCCAGTTTCTTTGGAACAGGGGTTCCCAACCGCCGGGGTCGTGGCAGTTCCAGGTTCTCCCCTCTTCCGAGCCACGAGCCAGCTAAAGATCCCTTAACATTCCACCGTGGCCCACAATGCTCCCATGTCCCCCTGAGAGCCCTCAACCTCCGCCATACCTCCCGACCTCCCACAAAGCCACCCAGCTTCCTACAGTGCCCACGAGTCTGTTGAAGAGCCTCCAGCCCTCCATAGTACCTTCATCTCCAACAGTGTCCCACAGTGTTTTCTCCAACCTCCCACAGTGCCTGCCTGATTCCATACACATTTAAACTGTTTAGGTTTGACCTGGAATTGGAGGCCTTAACCAAAACCATATATGGTTTTGGTACCTCTATATGGTTTTGGTTAAGGTCTCCAATTCCATAATTCCCAGTTTCTTTGGAACAGGGGTTCTCAACCGCCGGGGTTGTGGCAGTGCCAGGTTCTCCCCTCTTCCGAGCCACCAACCTGCTGAAGATCCCTTAACATTCCACTGTGGCCCACAATGTTCCCATGCCCCCTGAGAGCCCTCAACCTCCGCCATACCTCCCAACCTCCCACAAAGCCACCCAGCTTCCTACAGTGCCCACGAGTCTGTTGAAGAGCCTCCAGCCCTCCATAGTACCTCCATCTCCAACAGTGTCCCACAGTGTTCTCCAGCCTCCCACAGTGGCCCCATTCCTCCACAGGGACACCCAGCTCCATCCAAAGCCTTCCAGTGTTTCAGTACATGTTTTACATTCCCATGCTTTTATTGTGCGAGTATAAACAAACACATAAATATATATATATATAGTTTTAGCAGACACCCTAGAGAATAAAATGGTGGTCATTGCAACTTTTTATGTTACACGGTATTTGCACAGCATTTTTTCAAACGCGTTTTTTTTTTGGAAAGAAACTGTATCATGTATAAAAAAAAAACAAAAAACTGTAATATTAGCCCGATTGTTTTGTATTTATGTGAAAGATATTGTTACGCCAAGTAAATTGATACCTAACATGTCACCCTTTAAAATTGTGAACACTTGCGGAATGGCGCCAAACTTCAGTACTTCAGTAATCTCCATAGGCGACGCTTTTATTTTTTTTACAGGTCACGTGTTTAGAGTTAGAGAGGAGGTCTAGTGCCAGAATTATTGCTCTCGCTCTAAAGATCGCAGCATATGTAATCTGTGTGTATCTGGCTCTGATACCAGCCACTCACCTCACCGGCCACCCACCTTGCCACCCTGGACTACACGCCCCCCTGTTATTTCATTATCCAGAGTACCCCTGGCTCGTCCACAATCCTAGCAATGCCCCTGGTGTGAAATAGGAGTTTTCTCTCTCTTTGGCTCTTTGTTGTAAAGGCAGTAGGCACAAAGTTTTTTATGCATTCTATGCATGAAGGTAAAAAAATGTCCTGTATGCAGCAGCCTCCCCCAGCCCCCTCTCAATCCTGTGATGTCCAGGAGAGCCTTTCCTCTCCGGGGACTTGCACTCCTGATTGACTTTTGGCAGCAGCGGGAGCCATTGGCTCCTGCTGCTGTCAATCACAGCCTGCGAGCCAATCAGGGAATGGAGGGGGAGGGGGCCGAGCCACTGCTTTGTGTGTGAATGGATACACAGAGCAGCGGCTCCGCTTGGGTATCCCCATAGCAAACTGCTTACTGTGGGGGCACCCAGCAGGAGGGAGGGGAGCGGGAGCATCAGCAGGGGACCCAAGAAAAGGAGGATCTGGGCTGCTCTGTACAAAACCATTACAAAGCAGGCAATTATAACATGTTTAGGGAGAGCAATGGGGCATGGATGGGGAGGGCGGTGGGGTATGGATGGGGAGGGCAACGGGGCATGCACAGGGAGGGTGGCAGGGCATGAATGGGGGGGCGGTGGGGCATGATTGGGGGGGGCGGCGGGGCATGGATAAGGAGGGAGCGGTGGGGCATGATTGGGGGGGAGGCGGGGCATGGATGGGGGGGTGGCGGGGCATGGATGGGGGGGGTGGCGGGGCATGATTGGTGGGGCATGGATGGGGAGGGCGGCGGGTCGTGGATGGGGAGGGCAGTGGGGCATGGATAGAAATGGTGACGGGGCACGATTAGGGTGGGCGGTGGGGCATCGATGGGGAGGGCGATGTGGCATGGATGGGGAGACCGGTGGGGCATGGATA
This sequence comes from Lithobates pipiens, assembly GCF_037356315.1. NCBI lineage: Eukaryota > Metazoa > Chordata > Amphibia > Anura > Ranidae > Lithobates > Lithobates pipiens. The sequence continues at coordinate 587,385,971 of NW_027507764.1, read as the reverse complement.
GGGAGGGTGGCAGGGCATGGATACGGAGAGCTGCAGGGCATGATTAGGGGGGCAGTGCCTGTGAGCCCACAATGGACGGGCAGCCACTGGGGTTTAGTAACACTCTAATTTCTGCCATCACAGAGCATAGCCTGATCATTTTATTGCCATCTTTGTATCCAGCTCAGAGTGTTTTTGGCTAAATTGTAACACAATGTAAAAACTGATACAAACAATGAAACAGCCACATTTATTTCCCACAGAGAATGTGCCAAGCAAGACATTACAGTACATGGGAACGCACATGTCAGAGTAGATTGGCTATAATAGCCGCTGTGAGGAAGCAAGATGGTGGTGGTGCCCAGACGTGGTGCGATCGATCAGAGACGCGGGCCTCATTTTTAGACGGGTGGAGATATTTTCCCGCTGTCTTTACCGGACCCGGGAAATTGGACTATTGGACCCAACTCGTCTACACCGATAACCTCTGCATGGCGGATTTTTTCTTGAGCGCTTGACCCGTGAGTTCTAAAAAAGTAAAAAACAAAAACAGTCGCGGTTTATCTTTATTTTCAACATTTTAAACATTCAGTGATTCGTTTACTGGATGTTAACCCTTTTACTGCCATTTTTTAAAATGATATGCCCGTTTTTAAACCCAAGGATTACCTAAACCACCCAAAACATTAGATATGATTTGGGAGCAATGATTTTGGAGAATAAAATGGCGGCACTGACACACACTTTTTTTTACGCCACACGCGAATTGCGCTAATATTTATCATATCTATATTTTCAGTAACAAAAAAATATGTAAGACACAATATCAACAAAACACTATATAAGACCTAATTCTTGGTAAAATATAAAAGATGGCGGCCACATTGAACAAATAGATGCCAAAAATGCTGTGCCTTCCAATTGTGAGCACCTGGGAAATGGCACAAAATTGTCCATAGGTGATGCTTTAAAGCCCCGGTGCCCAACCAGTGGCCTGTGGGACACACGTGGCCCTTTGGTATAAGAAGTGTGGCCCTCGGACCTCAGTGGTCTGTAGTGGGAACATTAGATTGATTAGGGTAATAGCATTGATCTCTGCCAGCTTCATGTAACATCTTCCCAGTCTGGTATTGTCTTCTGCAGCATCTCCCCACCAACAATGTATCCTCTCCTCACTCTCTGACCACCAACAATGTATCCTGTCCTCACTCTCTGACCACCAACAATGTATCCTGTCCTCAATCTTTTACCACCAACAATGTATCATGTCCTCACTCTCTTACCACCAACAATGTATCATGTCCTCACTCTCTTACCACCAACAATGTATCCTGTCCTCACTTTCTTACCACCAACAATGTATCCTGTCCTCAATCTCTTACCACCAACAATGTATCCTGTCCTCACTTTCTTACCACCAACAATGTATCCTGTCCTCAATCTTTTACTACCAACAATGTATTGTGTCCTCACTCTCTCACCACCAACAGTGTATCGTGTCCTCACTCTCTTACCACCAACAATGTATCCTGTCCTCACTTTCTTACCACCAACAATGTATCCTGTCCTCAATCTCTTACCACCAACAATGTATCCTGTCCTCACTCTCTTACCATCAACAATGTATCCTGTCCTCAATCTCTTACCACCAACAATGTATCCTGTCCTCACTTTCTTACCACCAACAATGTATCCTGTCCTCAATCTTTTACTACCAACAATGTATCCTGTCCTCACTCTCTCACCACCAACAATGTATCCTGTCCTCAATCTTTTACTACCAACAATGTATCCTGTCCTCACTCTCTCACCACCAACAATGTATCGTGTCCTCACTCTCTTACCACCAACAATGTATCCTGTCCTCACTTTCTTACCACCAACAATGTATCCTGTCCTCAAACTCTTACCGCCAACAATGTATCCTGTCCTCACTTTCTTACCACCAACAATGTATCCTGTCCTCACTCTCTTACCACCAACAATGTATCCTGTCCTCACTTTCTTACCATCAACAATGTATCCTGTCCTCAATCTCTTACCACCAACAATGTATCCTGTCCTCACTTTCTTACCACCAACAATGTATCCTGTCCTCAATCTTTTACTACCAACAATGTATCCTGTCCTCACTCTCTCACCACCAACAATGTATCGTGTCCTCCCTCTCTTACCACCAACAATGTATCCTGTCCTCACTTTCTTACCACCAACAATGTATCCTGTCCTCAATCTCTTACCACCAACAATGTATCCTGTCCTCACTTTCTTACCACCAACAATGTATCCTGTCCTCACTCTCTTACCACCAACAATGTATCCTGTCCTCACCTCTCTACCATCAACAATGTATCCTGTCCTCAATCTCTTACCACCAACAATGTATCCTGTCCTCACTCTCTTACCACCAACAATGTATCGTGTCCTCACTCTCTTACCACCAACAATGTATCGTGTCCTCACTCTCTTACCACCAACAATGTATCCTGTCTTCACTTTCTTACCACCAACAATGTATCCTGTCCTCAATCTCTTACCACCAACAATGTATCCTGTCCTCACTCTCTGACCACCAACAATGTATCCTATCCTCACTCTCTTACCCTCATTTCCTCTATTAGCTCTGCAGTCTCTGACAGTTCTCTCCAGCATTACATTTATAGAATATTATGTGTGGGTGGCCCTTTGGTGATGCCAGGGTCCACATTTAAGGTCCCTTCTAGCTCATAAGTTGACAACCACTTAAGCTCTGGAAGATTTTACCCCCTTTATGACCAGACCATTTTTTGCAATTGACAATTGCACGGTCATGCAACACTAAACAAATTTTATATAATTTTTTTCACACAAATAGAGCTTTCTTTTGGTGATATTTGACCACCACTGTTTTTTTTATTTTATGTGATAAACAAAAAAAATAAAAATATTTTTTCATTTTTGCTTTTAAAACATATCCAATAAAAAAATCTTATTTCTTCATAAATTTTCTCTAAAATGTATTCTGCTTCATGTGTTTTGATTATTTTTTTTATTTTTTTTAAAAACTCAATGGGGGTTATTTACTAAAGGAAAATCCACTTTGTACTGCAAGTGCACTTGGAAGTTAGAGTCAATGTAGATCCGAGGGGGATATGCAAGGAAAATAAAAAAAAACTAATTTTAGCTTGCACATGATTGGATGAAAGAAATCAGCAGAGCTTCCCCCTCATTTCAGATTTACTCATTAGATTTAGAGTGACTGCACTTCCAAGAGCACTTGTCTTTCTTAAATGACCCCCAAGTTTTTTTTTACTTCCTGCTATAAAACATATCCAATAAAAAAATGAAAAAATCAAAAAATAAATAAATAAAAAAATGAAAAAATCGACTTTCTTCATAAATTTGGGCTAAACTGTACTCTGCTTCATGTGTTTGATCATTTTTTTTTTCAAAAACCCCATATTTTTTATTTTCTGATATAAAACGTATTCAATAAAAAATGAAAAAAAAAAATCTAATTTCTTCATACATGTTGGCTAAAATGTATTCTGCTTCATGTGTTTTGATAAAAAAAAAAATCCCAATAAGTGTATATTGATTGCTTTGCGTGAAAGTTATAGTGTCTGTACATTATGATATAGATATAGACATTTTATTCTAGTAGTGGCAGGGATCAGTAACTTTTAATAGGACTGTGATAGTGTGGCAGACAATCTGACACTAACAGACTCTGGGAGGAACTGACTAACTGCCACTGACATCACCAGTGACACTAAAGACCCATACACACGAGAGGACTTATGTCCGACAGACTTCCGAAGGAATTCTGCCGGAGTTCTGCCGGAGTTCCGACAGAGTTCTCGACTGAGCGGACTTGGCCACACACAATCACACCAAACTCCGACGGATTCGAACGTGATGACGTATGACTGGACTCGAATAAGGAAGTTCATAGCCAGTAGCCAATAGCTGCCCTAGCGTCGGTTTTAGTCCGTCGGAATAGCATACAGACGAGCGAATTTTTCGGTAGGAACTGGGTCCGGCGGAGTTCCGTCAGAAAAATTTGAAGCATGTTCCATTTTCTAAAGTCCGTCAGACTTTTGCGAATCAAAAGTCCGTTGCAGCCCCACACACGATCGAATAGTCTGACGGAATCATTCCGTCGGACTTTGGATGTTGAAAAGATCCGCTCGTGTGTACGCGGCATAATACGGCGATCAGTGCTAATAATATACACTGTCACTGTACTAATGACACTGGCTGGGAAGGGGGTTAAAATCAGAGGTGATCAAAGGGTTAATTGTGTGCCTTACAATGTGTAATGTGTGCTGCTTTTTACTAAAGATGTCTTTGCTTCTTCTCCCTTTGCAGGGATAAGAAACAGAGAGGTCGTTCCCTCTGTACAGAGCTCTGCGTTGATTTTCAACACAGAGCTCTGGGCTGTGATTGGACACAGCTGATCAGCAGGTCCCAGCCATGAATCATTGGCCAGGACTTGCTGACAGACTCCCGCTGTGTACAATCACTGTGGGTGCCGGTAGGGGGTTGGGCATGGGCTGCCCCCTGCTGTGTATTTCTGCCGACTAATTTATTTTAAATCAGATCTCTACTTCCCAAAATGATCTGAAATCATGATAGAAGATACGGATATTTCTGATTGGTGGTTGGAGTTACCTCGGTCAGGCTGACGCATTTCAGAGTCTCTGAGGTCCCCTCCTCCTCCGGATACAACCCACAGATCTTCACCTCCTGCAAAACCAATTGCAAACCTCCCGTCATCATTCAATAACCATTCTGCCATAAAAAATCATTCTAAATGTCTGAATGTTCTCATTGATATTTATTGTTTAATTGGCAACATCATATCATGTTCACTATGCAGAAATATCTTCACATTTTGCCAGTGCCGGGACCAGGTCATCTAGAGCCCAGAGCCAACTTGCCAAATTCCCCCCCCCCACAAAAATCGAGCACTGATCTGCATGCTCTCCCCCCCCCCCAGCATAAATCCTCCTCCTCCCAATACAAATCTTCCCCCTGTTGAAATCTCCTTCCCAGAATGAATCCTTGTCTCGCCAATCCCCCCCCCCCAGCACAAATCCACTCCCTGAAACACACTCCCCTCCTTAGTACAAATACTGTACCCCTCAAATTACCCCTCTAAGCACAAATCCTTTCCCCCCACTCCAAGAAGCCCCCCCCCAGCACAAATTATCCCAAATCCCCCCATCCTAGCAGAAATCCCCCCTAAATTTCCAGTCCTATAGCAAAAATACCCCCAATCATCCCTGCTACCACAACCCCTCCAGGAAAAAAAATTATCCCCCCCCCCACCATATTACCTTTTCTAGCACAAATGACCCCAAACCCCCCCCCCCCCCCAAAAAAAAATAAAACAAATCTACTAAAGTCACCACTCCTAGCACCCCAAATTTCCCCTCCTAGAACAATTCTTATCCCCTGCTGCCCCCCCCCCCCAATCCCTTACCTCAACCTCTTTGTGGTGCCCTCCCTCCTCACATGATACCACAGTGCCCAGAACAGCCACTCCTCCTGCCCACCCCTTGTCCCAGCCCTGCATTTAGGCCTTATTCCAATTACCAATCAGCAACTCTGGATGGACAGTTGGATAAATGGTTCTATATTTAGGATGTATCTGGTCTATAAAACAGAGGCTCTGGATGGACAGTTGGATAAATGGTTCTACATTTAGGATGTATCTGGTCCAGTATCAGCATTGTTAAATTATCTGCCCCAAGATCTTACTAAAGCCCGCAATAGACTTTTTCTTCAGGTGCTGACTGCTGCCAAACAAACGATTGCGAAGGCCTGGAGGACCCCATCACTGAATATAACTGAGACCAAGCATAGAATCACTCAAGCGATGATACACGCTAAAATTGAAGCGATAGTATTGGATAGGATCCCCTTATTTAATAGAATTTGGCAACCTTGGGTAGACCATTTCCTACCAAAAGATTTTGATACGCGTCTTATGGCCCCTTAACTCACGCTGATTATTAGTCTGGACTCTGTGGGTCCCCCGGGCCCCCCGACCTTACCTTTTTCTCCTCTTTCTTCGCTTCCCATCTTCTTCTATGTACTTTCTCTTATTTTCTTTTCTCCTTTTCATTCTATTTTTCCCTCTGTTCTCTTCTCTCTCTCTTGGTTACGAATGTAAAATTCTTCCTGCGGAACACTACTCTGCAAACTCACCTGCTGTGAGTGCTGCCACCACAACATTGTTTGTAACATGTTTCCCTACCAATGGAACTGGTTAACTCTCTTTTTCTTTAGTATTCTGTAAAGACCCCCTACTGGGATGCTTCCTGTTTGCCTACTCTAGTATATGGCGGGTTCACGAGTGTGCTTTAGTACTATTTGGTCTATATCCGTTGGCGGACAATGGTGGCAACCTGTTAAACTATAATCTGTATCAGTTGTTAATGTAAATTGTTCTGCTTACTTCTGTATACCTTGTTTGACTTTTCAATAAAATATTTGAAACAAGGATGTATCTGGTCTATAAACCAGAGGCTCTGGATGGACAGTTGGATAAATGGTTCTATATTTAGGATGTATCCGGTCTATAAACCAGAGGCTCTGGATGAACAGTTGGATAAATGACTATATACTTAGGACGTATCTGATCTATAAACCAGAGGCTCTGGATTAGGGATGAGCCGAACACCCCCCGGTTCGGTTCGCACCAGAACTTTCAAACGGACCCCGCGTTCGTTACGAACGTTAGAACCCCATTGAAGTCTATGGGACTCGAACGTTCGAAATGGAAAGTGCTAATTTTAACGGCTAATATGCAAGATATGGTCTTAAAAAGGGTTTGGGGACCTGACTCCTGCCTCAGGGGACATGGGTCACTGCAAAAAAAAGTTTTAAAAATGGCCGTTTTGGCGGGAGCACTGATTTTAATGACGATTAAAGTGAAAAAAAAAGTGAAATATTCCTTTAAATATGGTGCCTGGGGGGTGTCTATAGTATGCCTGTGAAGTGCCACGTGTTTCCCGTGTTTAGAACAGTCCCTGCACAAAATGACATTAAATGGAAATAACACCATTTAAAACTGCTTGCGGTTTTAATGTTATATCTGGTTCCTGCAATATGGTTGAAAATCATTGAGAAAAATGGCATGGGTAGCCCTCCCTGCCCATTACCAGCCTATTTGGGTCTTGTACGCATATTAAGGGGAACCCCGTACCCATATTAAAAAAAGGAAATACGTGTGGCCCCCAGGCCCCATATACACAGAACAGCAGTATACAGGCGGTGCAAACAAGACAGGGACTGTGTAGGTTTGTTGTGTTAAGTTGAATCTGTTTGTAATTTTCAACCGGTACATTTTTAAAGTGTAGCTCCAGTCAAAAAAACTATTTTTAAGCTTTTTGGAAAACATAGGGAAGGGTTATCACCCCTGTATAATTTGTTTTGTCGTCCATCTTTTTTCATCTCACTTGCTGTTGTCTCCTTGCGTTTGCAAGTAGGAGATGTTTGTAAGTTGGATGTTTGAAAGTAGGGGCCTGCCCTATATGCTCTGCAGAAATGGCGGAACAAGGTGTTGGTTTTGCCACAACATTGTAAGCCCTCAAAGTGACTCTTGGTGGGCGCTGGAGCGCCCTGCTGTGAACGATTATATCAAGAATTGTAATTACATGCCATTGTTGAACAGTGGTAGAAAAATTGACCTTTGGTGGTTGTGGTGCTGGTGCCACAACACTATAAGTCCTCACCGTTACTCTGGGTGGGCACAGGAAGGGGCCCTCCTGTGAAATATTATATCAAGAATTGTAATTACTAGCCCCTGTTAAACAGGGGCAGAAAAATTGGGCCTTAGGCACTGGTGCTGGTGCCACCACAATGCAACCTCTCCCATATACTCTAGTTTTATTGCAGGAATTAGCCCTGCTGCAAAGCATTGCATCAAAAATTGTAATTAAACGCCCCTGTTAAACAGGGGCTGAAAAATTGGGCTGCTGGCATCACCCAGAACTAGTGATGGACGAACGTTTCGCCCGGCGGTCGTTTCGCGGCGAATTTCCGACATTCGCGGTCCGCACGTTCGAACGCCTTTTTCCGTCGTTCGCCGCGGCGGACTTACGTGTTTAATGTATACAAGAACTTTAACCTTTGGTGACACGTTTATCATGTGATACAGGACAGCCAATTGAGACATGACAGCACATGGACACTTGTACATTCCCCCTAACCTATAAATACACCCGATCCGGTGGCCATTTTACATTCTTTCTTCTGTTACGATAGGGACAGGTTCCTGTGTGGAGTAGGGAGAGATAAACCACTAGCTATTTGGTACACAAAAGTTCTTTTCAGGACTGGTATAGGTGTTAGGTGTTGATAGGTTTGCTGTGCTGCTGATTCTTGCAGCAGCCTGAGTGTCTTTTGTTAGTTTAGAGAAAGGGAAAGGACGGTGTATGCTACAGGGACAGCCAGATTAGTCTTTCATCATCATCATCATCATCATCATCATTAGCTGTTACTATCAAGGTCCACAAAAGAGCTGTTCCAGTAACCACTAATCGTTCTCTTTTTTTGCCAATTTGTATAGGGACAGGAAGGAAGCAGTGTTGTCAGGCAGTGAGGGTAATTTTAAAGACTTGCTGTTATTATTAGTTCCACAAAGGTTCTTTTCAGGACTGGTATCAGTGGTACAGTAATAGGCTTGTACATGTATAATATTCTTTCTTCCAAATATAGAAAGGATATTATACTTGACTGCTGCCCTTCTGCTGCAGTCTGCTAAACATTCACAACTCACTTGTTCCACAAAAGTTCTTATAAGGACTGGTAACTTGGTATAGGGTGCTACGGTACATAGGCTTGAGTGCGGTACAGTCTGCTGTTCTGTAAGGACCGCTATCGGTCCACAATAGATAGGGTTGACGTGCACCACTGCTGACCGCTGCCCTATACTGCAGCAGTCCTTCAGCGGTATAGGGACTGACGTACAGTCTGCTAATCACTAACACACAACCTGCTTGTTCCACAAAAGTTCTTATAAGGACTGGTAACTTGGTATAGGGTGCTACGGTACATAGGCTTGAGTGCGGTACAGTCTGCTGTTCTGTAAGGACCGCTATCGGTCCACAATAGATAGGGTTGACGTGCACCACTGCTGACCGCTGCCCTATACTGCAGCAGTCCTTCAGCGGTATAGGGACTGACGTACAGTCTGCTAAACACTAATACACAACCTGCTTGGTCCACAAAAGTTCTTATAAGGACTGGTAACTTGGTATAGGGTGCTACGGTACATAGGCTTGAGTGCGGTACAGTCTGCTGTTCTGTAAGGACCGCTATAGGTCCACAATAGATAGGGTTGACGTGCACCACTGCTGACCGCTCACCTATACTGCAGCAGTCCTTCAGCGGTATAGGGACTGACGTACAGTCTGCTAATCACTAACACACAACCTGCTTGTTCCACAAAAGTTCTTATAAGGACTGGTAACTTGGTATAGGGTGCTACGGTACATAGGCTTGAGTGCGGTACAGTCTGCTGTTCTGTAAGGACCGCTATCGGTCCACAATAGATAGGGTTGACGTGCACCACTGCTGACCGCTGCCCTATACTGCAGCAGTCCTTCAGCGGTATAGGGACTGACGTACAGTCTGCTAAACACTAATACACAACCTGCTTGGTCCACAAAAGTTCTTATAAGGACTGGTAACTTGGTATAGGGTGCTACGGTACATAGGCTTGAGTGCGGTACAGTCTGCTGTTCTGTAAGGACCGCTATCGGTCCACAATAGATAGGGTTGACGTGCACCACTGCTGACCGCTCACCTATACTGCAGCAGTCCTTCAGCGGTATAGGGACTGACGTACAGTCTGCTAATCACTAACACACAACCTGCTTGTTCCACAAAAGTTCTTATAAGGACTGGTAACTTGGTATAGGGTGCTACGGTACATAGGCTTGAGTGCGGTACAGTCTGCTGTTCTGTAAGGACCGCTATCGGTCCACAATAGATAGGGTTGACGTGCACCACTGCTGACCGCTGCCCTATACTGCAGCAGTCCTTCAGCGGTATAGGGACTGACGTACAGTCTGCTAAACACTAATACACAACCTGCTTGGTCCACAAAAGTTCTTATAAGGACTGGTAACTTGGTATAGGGTGCTACGGTACATAGGCTTGAGTGCGGTACAGTCTGCTGTTCTGTAAGGACCGCTATCGGTCCACAATAGATAGGGTTGACGTGCACCACTGCTGACCGCTGCCCTATACTGCAGCAGTCCTTCAGCGGTATAGGGACTGACGTACAGTCTGCTAAACACTAATACACAACCTGCTTGGTCCACAAAAGTTCTTATAAGGACTGGTAACTTGGTATAGGGTGCTACGGTACATAGGCTTGAGTGCGGTACAGTCTGCTGTTCTGTAAGGACCGCTATCGGTCCACAATAGATAGGGTTGACGTGCACCACTGCTGACCGCTGCCCTATACTGCAGCAGTCCTTCATCGGTATAGGGACTAAGAGTTTTGTCACAGGGTCATTTAAAAAATGACAGGCAGAGGAAGAGGCAGGCCCTTCCGCAGGGGTGGTAGGGGTAGGGCAGGAGCAACAGGCTTGAGCCAAAGTGGGAAGTTGCAGAAGGTGCGTTCAATTACTTTAAAGGATGCACCAGACTTGGTTGAGTGGCTCGCTCAGCCTTACTCTTCTGCACCCTCCTCATCCTCTCGATCTGCACCCTCTTCTTCACTCTCTGCTATGTGCACCCCCAAAGACACTACCACCAACAACACGACCACCACCACCACCACCACATACCTTCCGCTTGAGTCACTGGAATTATTTTCCGATCCATATCAAGAGGACATTTCTGATGCGCAGCCACTCTTGGTATTGGATCAGGAAGAGGAGGTAGCAACAAGCGCTACTCAGCAGTCTGACGCCAGTACCCAGATCAGCCCAAGGAGGAGGTTGGTCCCCGGTGTTGCTGCCTACTCCGAGATCTCTACTTATAGCGGTGGGGAAGGTGACGTTGATGATGACGTGTCTAGTGATGTCACGTGGGTGCCCACAAGAGAGGAAGAGGAGGGGAGTTCAGAGGGAGATATGGACCAGCAGATAGGGAGGAGAAGCAGCAATGACTTACATTGCACAGCAGGGACAAAGCAGACTGCAAATGTATCAGGAGCGAGTCATCGACCATGTACGGTCACATCTGGCGCTCCCAGGACACCGGCACATGGCTCCGCAGTGTGGGCTTTTTTTAACGTGTCCGCTGCTGACAATAGCGTTGCCATCTGCAATCTTTGCAGTCAACGCGTTAGTCGCGGTAAGCCCAATACTCACCTAGGGACGACCGCCTTAAGAAGGCACATGAGCAGCCATCACCGAGCCCAGTGGGAGCAACGGAACACACAAAGCCACACTGCAGGCTCTCACCGTCCAGCCTCGTCTTCTACTTCTCCTTCTCCTCTCTCCTCACAATTGTCCTCCACTCCACCTTCCATCACGCCAAGCTCACATTTTTCTGCAAAAAGGCAGGCTTCCGTGGGCCTAATGTTTGAGCGTAAAAAAATGATGACGCCGGATAACCCTCTTGCCCAACGGTTGGCGGCTGGCTTGTCAGAACTCATAGCCCGCCAACTACTGCCATATAAACTGGTGGACTCGGAGGCCTTTCGCAAATTTGTGGCCATTGGAACACCACAATGGAAGGTCCCAGGAAGGAAGTATTTCTCAGAGAAGGGCATCCCAGAGCTATATGGCCATGTTCAGCGGCAAGTGAATGTATCTCTGGCACACAGTGTCGGTGCCAAGATACATCTGACCACAGACACGTGGTCTAGCAAACACGGGCAGGGAAGGTATATCAGTTTTACTGCCCACTGGGTGAACCTTCTGACGGCCGTCAAGCATGTAACCCGTGGCACCCGTGTAGATTTGGTTTTACCGCCACGGATTGCATGCAGGCCTGACTCTTCTTCTCCTCCTCCTACTCCATCCTCCTCCCTCTCCTCCTCAGCTGCCTCCTCCTTTTCCGCTGCTAGCGTCTCTTCCACTGCACCGCCCAAGCTCCCCAGAACCTATTCCACATGCCAGGTGAGACGTTGCCATGCCGTGCTGCGTCTGTTGTGCCTGGAAGCAAAGAGCCACACTGGCCCGGCACTCCTTTCAGCTTTGCGTTCACAGGCAGATGAGTGGCTAACACCGCTCAATTTGACAGTTGGTAAAGTGGTGTGTGACAACGGTGCCAATCTGCTTAGCGCATTGAAACAGGGCAAAATCACGCACGTGCCGTGCATGGCACACGTCTTAAACTTGGTCGTGCAGCGATTCCTTGTCAAATACCCTGGGGTCCAGGACATCTTGCGGCAGGCAAGGAAAATCTCGGCCCATTTCAGAAGATCTTACACGGCCATGGCTCGCCTTGCTGACATTCAGCGGCGACACCATCTGCCGGTCAGACGTCTTATTTGCGATTGCCCGACGCGATGGAACTCAACCTTCTATATGCTTGATAGGCTGCTCCAGCAGAAACGTGCAGTTAACGTCTACCTGTATGAACTCTGCGAAAGAAACGGTTCTGGGGAGCTGGGTTTTTTTTCACCGCGCCAGTGGCTGCTCATGCGCGACACATGCAGACTTCTGCGGCCATTTGAGGAGATCACCAAACTGGTCAGTCGCAGCCATGGCGCCATCAGTGACATGGTACCTTATGCCTTCTTTCTGGAGCGTGCATTGCGTCGTGTCATTGATCAGGCTGTGGAGGAGCAGGAGCGGGAAGATGAGGAAGTCGCAATGCTGGATGAATTCCCAGGGGGGGCTACTCTATCTGAGACAAGTCAACAACAGGAGTCTGATGAGGAGTCAGAGGAGGATGGTGCCGGGGCGGATGAGCAGGAGCAAGAAGAGCATGCTTTAAACCTTTCTGGGATCCCTGTTGTGCGAGGATGGGGAGAGGAGAATGAAGAGGACGACATTATCCTGGATGATGAGCAGGAGCCAGGCCACCACACCGCTTCCACTTTAGTGCAAATGGGGGCCTTCATGCTCCAGTGTTTTAATAGGGACCCCCGTATAAAAAGCATGAGGGTCAAGGACCAGTACTGGGTGGCAACGTACTTAGACCCCCGGTACAAACACAAAATGGCGGAAATGTTACCGCCGTCGCAGAGGGCTGTCAGAATGCAGCACTTCCAGGCCTTGCTTCGAGAAATGCTGCATTCTGCTTTTGCGTGCGCTGGCAGAGGAGCAATTCCCACTCCCAGAGAAGGATTTGCGGGTACCAATCCAACAGCGCCTGCAAGAAGAGGCCGGTTTGAAGATGTGTTGGTGACTTCGGATATGAGGTCATTCTTTCAGCCGACCCATCGACAGGTGTCATCCGGATCCAGCATCAGGGAACGCCTAGACCGTCAGGTGTCCGACTACATTGGGTTAACGGCCGATGTGGACGCTCTGAGGAGTGATGAACCCCTAGACTACTGGGTGGGCAGGCTTGACCTCTGGCCAGAGCTTGCCCAATTTGCAATCGAACTGTTGGCTTGCCCCTCATCCAGTGTCCTGTCCGAAAGGACGTTCAGCGCAGCAGGGGGGATTGTGACCGATAAGCGTACTCGCCTAGCTCACCACAGTGTTAACTACCTCACATTTCTAAAAATGAATGAGGCATGGATCTCGGAGGAATTCAACACATGTGACCAGTAGACCATGTATATGTCTATAAACTATTTTTTTAATCAAGCACACAGACCTTCTTAATTCATTTGGCTCACTTCCTTGACCCAAAAAAGCACACCGTACTATATGCCCCTACCCTCCTCTTTGAAGAGGTTGAGCGGTGTCATATTTCTACTGGGGCTGCTTATGATATCCCTGTGCTGTGCTGACTTCCTCCTGGGGGTTCTTATTATGAAGGGATCACACTATCCCTGTGCTGTGCTGACTTCCTCCTGGGGGTTCTTATTATGAGGGGATCACACCATCCCTGTGCTGTGCTGACTTCCTCCTGGGGCTGCTTACGGTGCTGCTGTCAGTGCTGTATGTCACGGTGCTGCTGTCAGCGCTGTATGTCACGGTGCTGCTGTCAGCGCTGTATGTCACGGTGCTGCTGTCAGCGCTGTATGTCACGGTGCTGCTGTCAGCGCTGTATGTCACGGTGCTGCTGTCAGCGCTGTATGTCACGGTGCTGCTGTCAGCGCTGTATGTCACGGTGCTGCTGTCAGCGCTGTATGTCACGGTGCTGCTGTCAGCGCTGTATGTCACGGTGCTGCTGTCAGCGCTGTATGTCACGGTGCTGCTGTCAGCGCTGTATGTCACGGTGCTGCTGTCAGCGCTGTATGTCACGGTGCTGCTGTCAGCGCTGTATGTCACGGTGCTGCTGTCAGTGCTCTGTATTACGGTGCTGCTGTCAGATGCCTCTATCACGGTGCATGTGTCATTCCGGTATGTCACGCTGCTGGTGATCATCTCCTGCACCCTCTTCTTTGCCTACCCTGGTCCCTGACCTTCCCTCTCCTCCATTGCCTTCATTAGCTCCATAGTCCTGAATTGTTAGAACAATTTCCCAAATAAAATAAAAATGCTTGTAGTTATCGATCCCAAATTCACCTCATACATGTATTATGTCATTGTCCAGATGGTGGGACTACGTTTTACCCCCTAATAATTACCACGTGGCCGCAAATTCGACATGAAGGTTTGCAAAGTTCGCCTCCCATTGAAGTCAATGGGGCCCGCGGCGAACGTTCGGTTTCGCGAACGTTTGGGTCCGTTCGCATTTCGCTTTCGCGAAACGTCCCGTCGGAAGTTCGTCCATCACTACCCAGAACCAAAAAACTCCTGCAGATGCCTTTTTTATAGAACAGCAGAGATAAAGGGGTATATACAGATGTATACTGTGCTGTGCTGGAAGCACACACAACTTCCAATAACTCCTGCAGATGGCAATTGGGCCCAAATAGAGAAGAGCTATGTAGGTGGATTATAGCGGTATGTACTGGGTACAGAGCACGCAAACAGCACGCACTATCTCCTGAGTGACACTACTGACTGCAAGCTCTATTATTAAAGATGGATCACTAGCTATATAGGTGAGGTGAATATCGCGGTGTATACTGCGGTCAGGGCACGCAGACAATAACCAGAAAACAGCAGAGATAAAGGGGTATATACAGATGTATACTGTGCTGTGCCCGAGGCACACACAACTTCCAATAACTCCTGCAGATGGCATTTGGGCTCAAATAGAGAACAGCTATGTAGGTGTATATAGCGGTATGTACTGGGTACAGAGCACGCAAACAGCACGCACTATCTCCTAACGCTACTGACTGCAAGCTCTATTATTAAAGATGGATCACTAGCTATATAGGTGAGGTGAATATAGCGGTGTATACTGCGGTCAGGGCACAGACAATAACCACTACACAAGAGCAAGATAGGAAATCAGCCAAAAACGATTAGTGTGTAACTGTGTTGAAGGTACACAGAACACCCACTGCTTCAGATGCCAACACACTACACGAGGCCGCCTCAAAGGCGGCCTTATATAGTGTGGGCGTGCACTACACAGCCTGAGCTATGATTGGCCACAGGCATCCTGCCTGTGGCCAATCATGGCTCTCCTCGCTGCTGGCGCTGCGATTGGCCAAGCATGCGGGGTCACAGTGCATGCTTAGCCAATCATGAGCCAGCAATGCACTGCGTCATCGCAGTGCATTGTGGGCCGTGCGCGCCACACGAATTTTGACGCGAACGGACCAAGAGTTCGGATTTCGCCGAACGGACGAACAGCCAATGTTCGAGTCGAACGTACGTTCGACTCAAACACGAAGCTCATCCCTACTCTGGATGGACAGTTGGATAAATGGTTCTATATTTAGGATGTATCCGGTCTATAAACCAGAGGCTCTGGATGGACAGTTGGATAAATGGTTCTATATTTAGGATGTATCTGGTCTATAAACCAGAGGCTCTGGAAGGACAATTGGATAAATGGATAAATGGCTCTATATTTAGGAAGTATCTGGTCTATAAACCAGAGGCTCTGGATGGACAGTTGGATAAATGGCTCTATCTTTAGGAAGTATCCGGTCTATAAACCAGAGGCTCTGGATGGACAGTTGGATAAATGGCTCTATATTTAGGATGTATCCGGTCTATAAACCAGAGGCTCTGGATGGACAGTTGGATAAATGGTTCTATATTTAGGATGTATCTGGTCTATAAACCAGAGGCTCTGGAAGGACAATTGGATAAATGGATAAATGGCTCTATATTTAGGAAGTATCTGGTCTATAAACCAGAGGCTCTGGATGGACAGTTGGATAAATGGCTCTATCTTTAGGAAGTATCCGGTCTATAAACCAGAGGCTCTGGATGGACAGTTGGATAAATGGCTCTATATTTAGGATGTATCCGGTCTATAAACCAGAGGCTCTGAATGGACAGTTGGATAAATGGCTCTATATTTAGGATGTATCCGGTCTATAAACCAGAGGCTCTGAATGGACAGTTGGATAAATGGCTCTATATTTAGGAAGTATCTGGTCTATAAACCAGAGGCTCTGGGGGGACAGTTGGATAAATGGCTCTATATTTAGGATGTATCCGGTCTATAAACCAGAGGCTCTGGAAGGACAATTGGATAAATGGATAAATGGCTCTATATTTAGGAAGTATCCGGTCTATAAACCAGAGGCTCTGGATGGACAGTTGGATAAATGGTTCTATATTTAGGATGTATCCGGTCTGTAAACCAGAGGTTCTGGATCCACTCATTGATAGATCCATCCACATAATAAACCCATAAGGGGGTCTCAGCACCCTTCACATGTAGACAGAGTTTATGAAGCTGCTTTCTGTGATGACTTATAATGTACAATACTCGGTCTTCTGTTCCTCACCCCGTCCTTCTTGTAGTCACATCCGGCCGAATTAATATCTTCAGATTTGAGGCATTCTGTCTCCTTTATTAAGAAAGTGACCGCTGGAGAGTCTTCCCCGTCCTAAATGGAAGAAAACAATTTGTAATATTGTAACCTCCATGTGTTCTCTATATGTAGCAAGCGATAAATACGTAATTCTGTCATCTGTAACATTAAACACTGAGAAATAAATGTGTTACTTTTAACATTGTTTCATTTTTAGATCAATCTTTACAGGTAACAAAAAAAAAAAAAGGATACAATTTGACTTTTTTTCAGGAATAATAACAATTTAGATCATCTGCTTGAAACAAGCAGTGACTCCTGACAACACTTTTTTTGCTTAGTTTTTGATAGAGTGGGAAAGGGTTTGATCCTCTGCAAGATTTTTTTTTTTTTTTTTTTTACTGGTCAGCGATCCCATTGAAGAGACTTCTCATCTTTTTTTTCTGTGACACCAAGACAAGAAATGGGGGGAAGGGTGTCACCGGCATCGTAACGGAAAGAAATCATACACTGAAACAAACACACTGTCAGACAATCAAACATTTCTCTATTGCGTCCCAAAAACAAAAGGAAAATATGTTCTGATTGGAGTTAGGAATTTATATTTTTATTATTAGCAGTAGTAATGAAAGAGTAGTAAAAAAAAAAAAAAAAAAATCACTAAATATATATATATAAAATAGCAAAAAAGTTCAAAATAAATGTTAAATATGAAATATTCAACAAGGAATAAAAAAAGAAAAAAAATGAATTGTACTTAGATAAAAAAAAGAATCTGGGAATTCATCAAAACATTTTTGGTAGAAGTAATTTCTTAGTATTTGAATATTTTTAATACAATAAACCTCGGATTGCGAGTAACGCGTTTTACGAGCATTTCGCAAAGTGAGAAATTTTTTAAATAAAAATCGGACTCAATTTGCGAGCATTGCCACACAAGACGAGCAGGATTCGAGCCTCTGGGGCATTCAGTACCGCATGTGGCCAGAGGTGCGGGGGCACCGGTGACGCTCGGAGCCACTGTCTCCCGTTGTGTCATGCAGTCTTAACTGTTCGGCGGCCGTCCATTGTAACAAAGCCCCGCCTCCTCCTCATCTGTGATAGACAGAACACTGAACACTGATACGATGCTGCGAAACTGAATCAGTGCTCTGTCTATCACTGTTACAGTGGACAGCCGCCGAACAATTAAGACTGCATGACACAGCGGGAGACAGTTTTGGTTATCAAAGTACAGCTGCAGATGGGCACAGTGAGGCTGAAAATGGGCACAGTGAGGCTGCAGATGGGCACAGTGAGGCTGCAGATGGGCACTGATACAGGTGGGCACAGTGAGGCTGCAAATGGGCACAGCGAGGCTGCAGGTGGGCACTGATGATACAGGTGGGCACAGTAAGGCTGCAAATGGGCACAGTGAGGATGTAAATGGGCGCAGTGAGGCTGCAAATGGGCATTGTTTACCCAGTAGCTGCTGCATTTCCCACCCTAGGCTTATACTCGAGTCAATACATTTTCCCAGTTTTTTGTGGTAAAATTAGTTGCCTCGGCTTATATTCGGGTCAGCTTATACTCAAGTATATACGGTATGTATACTGATTTCTTCTTAGGGTTAGATAGGTTAGTGTTAGATTGTGGATGTCTGTAGATGCAGCGATTTTAGTTTTAGGCTGGACTTCCACTTTAACCTCCGCATTATGCCGCCTCCTGATTTAATCCTGTAAATGGCGTGCTAAGGCACCTCAGTCGCACGCAGTGCACGTGGTTTTGGGGTGGCTTGCATGGGTAGGCTTGTAATGGTTGCGTTTGGCCTATTCAATGCAATATGCTGTAGTAGAATTTTTGCTGCGCCATGTGCACAGTCCTGGCAATCCATCCTGCATAAGACACCTATGCAGTTGCCACTCCAAGAGTATACCTATACCCAGGGGTCAAGTCCTGGGGAAAAAAGTGTGGGAACTCCCACCCAAGATCCCCTCCCCCACCAAAAAAATAAATAAAAAATGATACACTCATATGCACTAACGCTTCAAAAGTGGTATTTTTCATCCAATTTTCGTATTGTGTGTATGAAGCTTAAGGGCCGGTTCACACTGCGGGCGATGCGAGGCGACACCGACTTGCCTCGCCGCGACCTGCCGCAACTTGCAAATGACTTCTGTATAGAAGTCAATGCAAGTCGCCCCGAGGTCACCCAAAAGTAGTACAGGAACCTTTTTTCTGAGTCGGAGCGACTCGAGTCGCTCCTCTCAGAACGGTTCCATTGTACAGAACGGGGGCGACTTGTCAGATCGCGGCGAGGCAAGTCGTGTCGCCTCGCATCGCCCGCAGTGTGAACCGGCCCTAAATGTTAATACATAAAAAAAAAAAACAATCCTCCACAAACATAAATACGGTAATTCTCTGAATAATCAGCATTCATTCAGTTGTGCTTCTGTGCAAATGTGAACATCGTGTTCTGATCTTTATTGGGGAATGTTATTTTGTATATAGAGTGTTTATGTGGTGAGTTTACACTTTTCATTGAACAGAGTTTGGATAACACAGGGTTAAAAGGAAAGGTCATAAATGAAGTGCACATTATCTGGACAGAATGTTGGGGAGATAGTGATGTGTTCCTGCTTAGGAGATGTATGTTAGCTTGGGGGACTGCAAACTCTGCAGGGGCTCCAACACACACTCGCTGCTATTCCAACCCTTCACATATTTCCACATAAACTTCCCTCCTGACATTAAACTTTGCCAGGTATTGTGCCCAGCTTACCCCCCCCCCCCCCCCAAACTGATGTTCCTCCCTCAGCTCACCTCTCTCCCTGCATGTCCTGTGAGCAGAATAGCTGATCTACTCGTCAGCTAGACCTAGACCTGATCTACCCGTCAGCTAGATGTGATTCACAGGTAGATCAAAGCGGAAGCTGTCATGGGGCCCCCTACTGGCAATGCCTGAATGGTCAGGTGTGCGGCACTTACTATTTTGAGCTGTATCGACGGCTGCTGGTGTAGCACCTGCCACACACCTCGCATACTTCAAAGTCTTGCAGGACGTGGCTGCTAACGGGGAAATGAGTTCCTGTTGTGGAAAAAGTACAGGAACTCTGTTCCCATGCGTTCCCGCAGGACTTGAGCCCTGCCTATACCTGAAGATCAGGCAACTACTAAGGCACCCAGAAAAATAATGAATTGCAATGACACTAATTAGCATTCTGTGGGCTATTGCCTTTGAGATGAAGATTACAGAGATTGGGAAGGAACCCTATTGCGTTGGTGTAACCCAGTGTAGTCCCAATGCAGAAACAAGGGAATGTGCCTTCTGCCCTGTTCTAGTTGACTAATGAGATTACATGATCATATTGGTAATTATTATTTGTATTTATTTTTTATGGGTACTTATATAGCGCTATCAATTTACGCAATGCTTCGCATATTGTAATGTTTGGGGGTTATTTAGCTCAAGTGTAGCACCTGCTAGCAAGTACAGTCCATGCCAGAAATTCCCTTTTCAAGGCTTGTTGGTGTAGGGGACCGTACCGAATAGCTGGATATCTCTCACCAGGGCCCTGGGAACACCCAAATGACACACATGATGAGGTCGGAAGGATGTTCGGTTTATTAAAAGCATTGTCCCCTGTTTTATAAAATATAAATAAATGTTAGATAATAGGAATATGAGGGATAACAACAGAAAATTACAGAGCAGAACCAGCAGAAACATTGTTAACCCTTCAGTTGGCCCACTTTTATTAAGTAAAATTCAGAAAAACAAAACTACATGGTTTCACCCTCAACACCAAACGGTGGTAGACATCCCGTCTCTTAGCTCTTATTAGCAAAGAAATAGACCATCAGCCTCCTGGCTTATACATACAGCCATGTCACTTCAGGCATTTGTCTGTTTCTCACAGACAGTCTTTATACATCCTCTGTGCACATAACACAGCCCCTTACTGCTTGGGCTCCCATGTGGTGCCTTCCTGAGTCCTGGCAGTGGCCTCAGGCTTGAGCCTCTGGCTTTCACAGTGCACACAAGCATTCTCTGGCTTCTTCAGTGCAAGCCTGGACTCCTCAGGAAGGTGGAGCCCAGAACCATGGTCAGATGTGTACAAAAAAAAACAGAACACACCTGAAAAATTAGGGTGTTGGCAGTTCTGAAAATCTGGAGGACCCAAGACTGAAGACTTCATACCACCCGATCGCTAAGAAATCTCCAGGTCCCAAAGTGGACTTTTCTAAACAATGAGGAAACTTATAAGTCAGTTTCCTCACAATTATCAAACCCCCTGGAGCCCCTTAACTTCCCTGGTTGAGAATCCTGCATCACCACCCTGGTGGGGTACCACACTGCCACAATATATATTACACATTCAGTCATTTTGAAGAAATCTTCAACCAATTATCACCTTTTACCCTCCAAGGTTCTTATCTGAAGATGACTTTAGGTCAAATGGCCAGAATATTGAATAGTTGGGTACACAGATGGACAGTAGAATAGATGGGCACTCAGATGGACAGTAGAATAGTTGGGCACACAGATGGACTGTGGAATATTTGGGCACTCAGATGGACAGTAGAATAGTTGGGCACACAGATGGACAGTAGAATAGTTGGGCACACAGATGGACAGTAGAATAGATGGGCACACAGATGGACAGTAGAATAGTTGGGCACACAGATGGACAGTAGAATAGTTGGGCACACAGATGGACAGTAGAATAGTTGGGTACACAGATGGACAGTAGAATAGTTGGGCATACAGGTGGACAGAGGAATAGTTGGGCACACAGATGGACAGTAGAATAGTTGGGCACACAGATGGACAGTAGAATAGTTGGGCACACAGATGGACAGTAGAATAGTTGGGCACACAGATGGACAGTAGAATAGTTGGGCACACAGATGGACAGTAGAATAGTTGGGCATACAGACATATGGACAGTAGAATAGTTAGGCATTCTGATGGACAGTAGAATAGTTGGGCACACAGATGGACAGTAGAATAGTTGGGCACACAGATGGACAGTAGAATAGTTGGGCACACAGATGGACAGTAGAATAGTTGGGTACACAGATGGACAGTAGAATAGTTGGACATACAGGTGGACAGAAGAATAGTTGGGCACACAGATGGACAGTAGAATAGTTGGGCACACAGATGGACAGTAGAATAGCTGGGCACACAGATGGACAGTAGAATAGCTGGCACACCGATGGACAGTAGGATAGTTGGGCACTCAGATGAACAGTAGAATAGTTGGGTACACAGATGGATAGTAAAAGAGTTGGGCACACCGAAGAACAGTGGAATACTTGGGCACACCGATGGACATTAGAATAGTTGGGCACACTGATGGACATTAGAATAGTTGGGCACACAGATGGACAGTAGAATAGTTGGGCACACAGATGGACAGTAGAATAGTTGGGCACACAGATGGCCATTGTGTCTTTAACCCCCATTCTCCTTCACTTATATGGCTTCAGTTGACATCAATGTAGTACACTGGTGGGGGCTAAAAAAAACGTAGGACATGTTGCATTTTAATGCAGCACATTGTGACTCGCTGTAAAGTATCACAACGCTCTGCGAAAAAACTTTGAAAATAAAATCAGTCACTGCGATGTGTTTTAACCACAAATAAAGGCGAGTACAATGGATGGATTTGGGGCCCTATTACTTACACTTACCTGCATAAGGGGAGCCGGGAGATCAGAGAGGAGCTGGAATAAGAACTCGTCACCTTCCTTTTGGTTGTAGAGATCCAGGGCATCTCTGATCCGTCCTTCCTGATCCACAGACTGAGAGCGCGCCACCTCCAATGTGACCGCACAGAGCCACACCACACACTGCCAGACCTTCATCTTCCCTTCCATCTCAGGGCGACATCACTGGAGGAAGAAGGTTTCATAGGACTCTGTCTCTGGTGGTTCTTCTGATTTCATAATTTCGCACACTTCTTCCTATTGTTGCACCACACAGTATGCTTTTCCTTTGTCCGTCTTGCTGAAATCTCTCTGTGTGTTCTCTTTTCACATTTCGTCATCTCTAATACCGGGCCCAACGTTATCTCATCCACCTTCCTGTGGTTTCTTAATGTTTTGTTTCATCACATACGCTCGGGCACTTGTATACCCCTTATGGACTAGAGCAATTTTTACATTTTAGATATGGGGTCCCCCTGATTTTGGAGTAACATTGTAATTACTTAATATCAAATTATACAAAAATAAAATAAGATATCAAAATAGCCTAAAAAGATTATATATGTGCACTGGTATCCTACTGTGCAAAACTTTTAGGCAGGTGTGAAAAAATGCTGTAAATGAAGAATGCTTTCAGAAAATAGATGTGTTCATGGTTGTTTCTTTTTTTTTTATCAATTAACAAAATGGAAAGTAAATGAACAGAAGAGAAATCCAAATTTCCAAACTGTCTTCCGCAACCTCACCTTAGTAGCAGAGTTTGGTTGTTCCTCACCCAGTTTTGAGCCACCTACACAGCTGTTTCTGTTGCAGTTAATGGCTGTGTTTCAACCTACATATGAAATTGATGGTCATTGGTATAATTGATTAACTGGTTGCCGACCGCCGGCCGTCAAATGACGGGCAGGCGGCGCACCTATTGTGGCGGGAGGCCGTCATATGACGGCCTCCCGTTTAAACAGGGAATGCGCGCGATCGTGCACGCGCATCCCTGTTTCTTCGGTGGTGGCGTGTCACGGAGACACCGCTCGCCACCGAAGGCTGTTTACCACGTGATCGGCCGTGATGAAGTCACGGCCGATCACAGATGGTCACACCCCGAACGTGCATGGCTCATGCGCGCGATCGCGAGCGCGCTGCGCGTGCACGTCGGTGGCGGCGTGTTCCCCGGGAACACTGCTCGTCACCGACGCTGGTAAACAGCCATTGGCCGGCTGTTTACCCACGTGATCGGCTGTGATCCTTTCACAGCCGATCACTAAAATGTAAACAAACCGCAGTAACGGGATGTTACCGGGTTCTCCTCCTCACACACCGATCGTGTGTGAGGAGGAGATTGCGGTAACATCTCGTTACCGCATACAGTGTACACCAATCCCACTGATTGCCCCCCCCAATAAAGAGGACCTGTCACCACCCCTCATAGTACCTGTCAATCACAGTCCATCAGAGTACCTGTCACAGTCCATCAGAGTATTTGAGTACCTGTCCCAGCCCATCTGAGTACCCGAGTACCTGTCCCGGCCCATCTGAGTACCCGAGTACCTGTCCCAGCCCATCTGAGTACCCGAGTACCTGTCCCAGCCCATCTGAGTACCCGAGTACCTGTCCCAGCCCATCAGAGTACCCGAGTACCTGTCCCAGCCCATCAGAGTACCCGAGTACCTGTCCCGGCCCATCTGAGTACCCGAGTACCTGTCCCGGCAGATCAGGGTACCCGAGTACCTGTCACGGCACATCAGGGTACCCGAGTACCTGTCACGGCACATCAGGGTACCCGAGTACCTGTCACGGCACATCAGGGTACCCGAGTACCTGTCACGGCACATCAGGGTACCCGAGTACCTGTCACGGCACATCAGGGTACCCGAGTACCTGTCACGGCCCATCAGGGTACCCGAGTACCTGTCACAGCCCATCTGAGTACCCGAGTACCTGTCACAGTCCATCTGACTACCCAAGTACCTGTCACAGTCCATATGAGTACCTGTCACTGCCCTTCAGAGTACCCAAATACAAGTCACCAAACCATCAGAGTACCTGTCACCAGGCCATCAGAGTACCTGTCACCAGGCCATCAGAGTACCTGAGTACTTGTCACCAGGCCATCAGAGTACCTGAGTACTTGTCACCAGGCCATCAGAGTACCTGAGTACTTGTCACCAGGCCATCAGAGTACCCGAGTACCTGTCACCGTCCATCAGAGTACCCGAGTACCTGTCACAGTCCATTAGAGTACCGAGTACCTGTCACAGTCCATTAGAGTACCGAGTACCTGTCACAGTCCATCAGGGTACCCGAGTACCTGTCACAGTCCATCTGTGTACCCGAGTACCTGTCACAGTCCATCTGTGTACCCGAGTACCTGTCACAGTCCATCTGAGTACCCGAGTACCTGTCACAGTCCATCTGTGTACCCGAGTACCTGTCACAGTCCATCTGAGTACCCGAGTACCTGTCACAGTTCATCTGAGTACCCGAGTACCTGTCACAGTCCATATGAGTACCTGTCACCGCCCTTCAGAGTACCCAAATACCAGTCACCAAACCATCAGAGTACCTGTCACCAGGCCATCAGAGTACCTGAGTACTTGTCACCAGGCCATCAGAGTACCTGAGTACTTGTCACCAGGCCATCAGAGTACCCGAGTACCTGTCACCAGGCCATCAGAGTATCCGAGTACCTGTCACCAGGCCATCAGAGTATCCGAGTACCTATCTCCAGGCCATCAGAGTACTCGAGTACCTGTCTCCAGGCCATCAGAGTACCCGAGTACCTGTCACCAGGCCATCAGAGTACCCGAGTACCTGTCACCAGGCCATCAGAGTACCCGAGTACCTGTCACCAGGCCATCAGAGTACCCGAGTACCTGTCACCAGGCCATCAGAGTACCCGAGTACCTGTCACCAGGCCATCAGAGTACCCGAGTACCTGTCACCAGGCCATCAGAGTACCCGAGTACCTATTTGCAGCCCATGTCTCATAGAATATACGTTGGGGTGTTTGCTTTCCAAAATTGGGTCATTTTGTGGGTAATTTCACTGTCCTGGTACTCCAGGACCTTCAAAAGTGTGATAGGTAGGAATGAAATGAGATGTGTCATTTATGCTCCTAGAACGCCTGAACGTACTACTTCAATGTTCGGCCTCTCTATGTGGCCAGGCTGTGTAAAAGTCCTACACATGTGGTATCGCCATACTCGGGAGGAGTAGCAGAATGTATTTTGGGGTGTAATTTTTGCTATATACATGCTATGTGTTAGAAATATCTTATAAATTGACAATTTTGTGTAAAAAAAAATGCGTTTTAATTTTTTTCCACATATTCCAAAAACTTCTGGAAAAAAATGAACCGTTCAAAAGACTCATTATGCCTCACAGATTATACGTTGGGGTGTTTGCTTTCCAAAATGGGGTCATTTTATGGGAAATTCAATTGTCCTGGTACTCCAGGGACTTCAAAAATGTAATAGGTGGTTGAGAAACGAGATGCGTAATTTTTGCTCGTAGAACGTCTGAAGGTACTACATCAATGTTAGTGCTCTGTATGTGGCCAGGCTGTGTAAAAGTCTCACACATGTGGTATCGCCGTACTCGGGAAGAGTAGCAGAATGTATTTTGGGGTGTAATTTGTTGTATGCATATGCTGTGTGTGAGAAATAACCTGATAATATGACAATTTAGTAAAAAAAAATAAAAAAAAATAAAAAATCTTCATATTTCAAAGAATTGTGGGAAAAAATGACAACTTAAAAAAACTCACCATGCTACTTACTTAATACCTTGGGATGTCTACTTTGTAAAAAGGGGTCATTTGGGGGGTATTTGTACTTTCCTGACTAGTTAGTGTCTCAAGAAATGAGATACACCTGATGTACTGAAGGCCTGATCAGAAGTGATCAATTTTCAGTGATTGGCACCATAGTTTGTAGACTCTATAACTTTCACAAAGACCAAATAATATATACTAATGTGGGTTATTTTTACCAAAGATATGTTGCAGTATAAATTTTAGCCAAAATTTATGAAGAAAAATTACTAATTAGCAAAAATTTATGACAGAAACCAAGAAAAATGCATTTTTTTCACAAAATTTACGTTTTATTTTATTTATAGCACAAAAAATAAAAAACCCACTAGTGATTAAATACCACTAAAAGAAAGCTCTATTTGTGTGGAAAAAAGGACGCAAGTTTCATATGGATACAGTGTTGGATGACTGAGTAATTGTCATTCAAACTGTGAGAGCGCTGAAAGCTGAAAATTGGTCTGGTCAGGAAGGGGGTGTAACTGCACTGTATTGAGGTGGTTAATCATAAACCCTAACTCTAATCCTACAAAATTCCCTGACTTGGCGCAAGTGTAGGAACTGATGGTAACAAAGTAAGACCGTCCCTCCTGATCAGGGACTGTTGGGACTTATGGGGTTCTGTATATGGAGGTTTTCTATTTAGTTATTTTTTGCTGTTGGCAGAACTAGGTGGACTTGTGTGTGTTTTTTTTTTTTAACCCAACTATGTATATAACAGAGGCAAAAAGCGGAATTATACAGCCGGGACCCATTTGTTATCGTCATCCACAGCCTTTGCATCAGGCAATTCGATCGTGTGTGGACTCCAGCGGACTTTTTCTTACCAAAAGTCCAGCGGACCTAGAAATAAAACTTGCTTCAAATCTTTCCGACGGACTCAATTCCTGTCGAAAAAAAAAATCCGGTCGTCTGTGTGCTGGTCCGACGGACTAAAACCGACGCTAGGGCAGCTATTGGCTACTGGCTATGAACTTCCTTATTCTACATCATCACGTTCCGATCCTTCTGACTTTTGGAGTGATCGTGTGCGGCCAAGTCCGTTCGTTTGAAAGTCCGGCGGACCTCAGCTGCAAAGTCCGTCGGATTTTCCACCGGACCAAGTCAGTCAAAGTCCGGCCATGTGTACGCGGCATAAGCCATCGCCTTGCAAGTAGCAGCAGCAGTATTGTCAGCCTGCACTGCGCAAGTCTCTTCAGTTCTCAAATAGGCTGCCAACCTGATGGACACAACCAAGCAGGCTGACAACAATGCTGCCAATGGCATGGCAGTGTCTTAAAGGGGTTGTAAACATTCAGTGTTTTTCATCTTAATGCATTAAGGTGAAAAACTTTCTTTAGTGCAGCTGCCCCCCCCCCCCCCAGAGCCCCCATTTTGCTTGCCTGAGCCTGAACTTTCCTGTGCCAGGGACGAGCACACCCGCACCAGCCTCGTCTGATTGGATAGATTGATAGCAGCGCTCCCGTGTCCTGCTGCTGCGTCCATTGACACAGACAGCAGGACTCGACTCCGCCCCCCATCTCCCACGTCATTGGATTTGATTGACAGCAGCGGGAGTCAGGGGTGGAGCCTAGTCCTGCTGTCTGTGTCAATGGACGCCGCAGCAGGACACGGGAGTGCGCCCACACGGGTGCCCCGAGGGAGAGCGCTTCTCCAACGGGACACTCGAGAAGAGGAGGAGTCAGGAGCGCCACTGAGGGTACCCAGAAGAGGAGGATCTGGGCCACTCTGTGTAAAACCAACTCACAGAGGTGGTAAGTATGATGTGTTTGTTTTTATTTTTTAAAAAGAAAGTTATCCTTTAACGTTGTCAGCCTGCAACAGGAAGTGATGTCACTGGCAGGATCTCCGGCTAAGAAACTTTGCAACAGATTCACAAAAATCAATTTGCTTATGAAAACTGTATATAGTAATACAGGATTCCAAACATACAGATTTTTGGTGTACATACACCTTAACACTAACTCACTGATCAGTATTTACATCCCGGCTGACTACCCAGCCCCAGTGTCATTTCAGAAAAACAACCTTTGCTATAAATTAAAACTACACTCATACAGATGAGCTAAAATGATAAATCTGTAGGACCTGTTTGCTGAAACACCTCCCCCAACCGCACAGGTCCAAATCAGGAGCAATAAAAGATTGTACTTCTTATGTTAGGACAATTAGTGCAATTTGAATGTTCTTGATAGGCCAACATCAGTGATTGGACACAGCAGGGAATGGTCCTACTGGTCACGTCTCCAGTGTCCAGCCATAAATGGACACCACATTAGCAGCTAGAAGGGGTAATCTAGAACCTAAATATGATAATGTATTAGCCTCTAGGATAACATTTCTTAACCAGTGTGTAAGCAGGGGTTAGGATCCCTTTTAGGGTTACCCTACTCTGTTCCCTAATTGGTGTGGTCTGGACTCCTTTCCCTGAGAAAAGGTATAAAAGAGGAAGGGAGGAGTTTGATGAGGAGCAAATGGGAAGAAGAAGCCTAATGCCGCGTACACACGCTCGGAATTTCCGACAACAAATGTTCGATGGGAGCTTGTTGTCGGAAATTCCGACCGATGTGTAGGCTCCATTGGACATTTGCTGTCAGAATTTCCAACAACAAAAATTTGAGAGCTGGTTCTCAAGTTTTCCCAACAAAACTTGTTGGAAGTTCCGATCGTGTGTACACAATTCCGACGCACAAAATTCCACACATGCTCGGAATCGAGTAGAAGAGCCGCACTGGCTATTGAGCTTCATTTTTCTCGGCTCCTCGAACGTCTTGCACGTCACCGCGTTCTTGGCGTTCGGAATTTCCGACAACATTTTTGCGACCGTGTGTATGCAAAACAAGTTTGAGCCAACATCCATCAGAAATAAATTCAGGATTTTGTTGTCGGAATGTCCGATCGTGTGTATGCGGCATTAGAGTTCCTCAACATGAAGCAGTGAGGTGGCTTGAGAGTTGGATGGGCTCTGTCTGGCTTGTGAGGACCTTCAGGGTATGGAGGTGCAAAGATGCAGCTTAAGAAAATGAATGTTGGCTGGCAACCCCTCCATGTATGGTGTGTATAAATGTTATCTGATAGATGTTCCCAGAAACTAGGATGTGGTATGACATATTCACGATACAATAAATCAAGGTTCTCCAAACTCTTGCAAAAGGACCACTTTACTGCCCTACAAACTTTAGGGGAGCAGGACTGTGGTCAGTGGGAGTAAAATATTCCCTGTCATGGGTAAGAGTAAACAATGCCATAGGCTTGGAGTCAAGTGGGAGTAAACAAAAAATAAATAAATACGTAATTGGTGTCAGCGAGGGGGATAGTGTCCCATCATTGGTATCTGTGGAAGGAATAGTGCCTCAATGGCCGGATAGAGACAAGCAAAGGGCCACAATTTGGAGACCCCTTCAGTAAATCATAGGAAAAACTGACTGGACATTCATTATTGGGGAGAGGGATCTGGATCCATGTTGAAGGGCCTTCGGGGGAAGGGGGAAGATGGGGGAGACTTCCCTGAAGGTAGTTGAGTCGACAAACCCTAATCTCAACGTGTGGCATAAGGTTACTGTAGTATCACTCTAGACCAGCATTTGATGTTGCCGATGACCACTAGGGGACCTGATATCAAGTGGAACCCTTGAAATAATTTCCAGCTCTCGAGGAACCCTGGCTAAAACCAATTTATTGGGGATCACTGGGGAACATTTTACGTTGGTGGTCTGTTGGAAGAATCTCCACCACCACCCTTACCAGTAGTGGTCCAAATGCCACCTTTACAGACAGTTAAAAGATCCCAGGCTGCTGGTTCTGCCGAGCGGCCTTGGCTTTGAAACTATGCAGGCACCAATAAATGGGAGGTCAATCATTGGGGATCTTGGGGGATCAGGAAGGAATTTTTTTCCCCCTGCTGGAGCAAATTAGATTATGGTTATTGGGTCTTGTTTGCCTTCCTCTGGATCAACTGTGGGTAATGCATTGTGTATATGGAGGTGTGTTTTTTGTTTTTTGGGTTTTTCTTACTCTGTCGGTTGAACTGGATGATCCTTTTTTTTTCATTTATTTTTTTTTTTTTCAACCATTCAACCAGACTAACTATGTAATCCGTGTAATGACAGCACTATCTCAAGAGATCAAGGCACCCACATCCCAAATTGGAAAAATTAGAAGGAACTGGAAAGGGGGGGGGTTTTAATGGTGCCAAAAATGTATAAAAGAAATACATTTTTCAATAAAATTAATTAATAACAAAATATATACATAAAAGTAGAGTACACATGGTTCATGATAGAACCAATATATGTGAAGAGCTATATGTAGCTATATAAATGCCTGTTCGCCTCTACATGTTTCGTTGTAATGCTTCTTCAGGAGCTGTAAGGCATCAATTGGCTATCATATATATGTGATAAATAATTATATTAAACTCCTGTTGTTCCGGTAAACAGAGGCAGATAAGGGAGCATCAAAATCCAGCCATGGGAATTACAGGGTGAGCACCAGAGAAAATAATAAGACAATTCTTTATATCAATAACTGCAAATAAGCCCAAAATGCAGATTTGACAACATATCACAAACGTGATGAGAAGTAGAAATTCACAACCTTTAAACTACCAGATCTGGAGAAGACAAAAACTCCCAAGATAATGCAGCCAGGATACATTCAAGCTCCCACAGGACTGGAAAGACCGAAACGGGCAACCCACCAAGGGGATAATGACGCCGTCCCTCCTGCTGTTGTTAGATCCTGAAGAAGCATTACAGCGAAACATGTAGAGCCCAACAGGCATTTCTATATCTACATATAACTCTTTACATATATTGGTTCCATCAATCTGTGATTTTATATCTATGCATGTCGTAAAGCGCTAATCTTGTTTACTCTCTTTTTTTATATATATATATGTTTTGTTAATAAAATTATTTTTATTGAAAAATGTATTTCTTGTAGACATTTGTGGCACCATTAAAATACCCCTTTCCAGTTCCTTCTCATTTAACTATGTAATCAGTGACAGCCTAAAGGAACCCCCAACAATCTCTGAAGGAAACCTATAATTTCATGGAACCCTGGTTGAGAATGGCTACTCTAAAAGATACAGCTACCCTATAAAACGAATATCTATGCAGCCTAGGTCTACTGCGTAAAAGAAAAAAAATAGATATATGTTGAACTCGCTTAGATTTACCAGCATGTAAACATTTTAGATGCTGAAAACAAGATAAACTATATGACCAACAGTTTGTGGTCACCTGACCATCACCACTCTGAGCTTGTTGGACGTCCCATTGCATTACCATGGCCAGTAACATAGAGTTTCCCCCCCCCTCCATGACTATTAATATGGAGTTGGCCCCCCATTAGAGATCTAACTTCCTCCTTGCTTTTGGAGGATGTCTGTGGGAATTTGTGCCCATTTGTGAGGTCAAGTACTGATGTTGGATGAGAAGACCTGGCTCACATGATGGACCTTTCATTGGGCGCCAAAAAAAAAACAAAAAAACAGACTTCGCTCATCATTGGTATTCCAATTCATCCCAAAGGTGTTCAGTAGGGTTGAGATCAGGGCTCTGTGCAGGACACTGGAGTTCCTCCACAGCAAGCTGGACACACCATGTCTTTATGGAGCTGGCTTGGTACCAGGGCTGGACTGGGACAGAAATTTGGCCCTGGACTTCATCCAGACTGGCCCACTTACATTTTGAGTGTCCCATCAGCACCCCCTTACATCAGAGTGTCCCATCAGCATCCCCTTACATCAGAATGTTCCATTACCAGCCCCTTACATCAGAGTGTCCCATCAGCAGCCCCCTTACATCAGACTGTCCCATCACCAGCCCCCTTACATCAGAGTGTCCTATCACCAGCCCCCTTACATCAGAGTGTCCCATCACCAGCCCCCTTACACCAGAGTGTCCCATCAGCAGCCCCCTTACACCAGAGTGTCCCATCAGCAGCCCCCTTACATCAGAGTGTCCCATCAGCAGCCCCCTTACATCAGAGTGTCCCATCAGCACCCCCTTACATCACAGTGTCCCATCAGCATCCCCCTTACATCAGAGTGTCCCATCAGCAGCCCCCTTACATCAGAGTGTCCCATCACCAGCCGCCTTACATCAGAGTGTCACATCAGCAGCCCCCTTACATCAGAGTGTCCAATCAGCAGCCCCCTTACATCAGAGTGGCCCACTGAGCCATCGGCCCACCGGGAAACTCCCATTAGTCCCAATGGCCAGTACATGCCTGCTTGGTACTGTCAGGGCTGGCTTAGCCCTTCCTTCTCTGGGCTGGCTGCTCAGCTGTCTGCTAATTGCCAGCTCTCTTCTCTCTCCACAGTTTCCAGCTGTTCCTGTTGATGCTCGTATGACCTGCCAACTTAAAGCCTTCCAGCTCACTTCACCTCTGCCTTCGTCTTGGTCACATCACAAGAAACCATCTGCTTGTTATCCTGCTTGTTGTTGCTCTACTTGGATCCCTGACTTCTGGCCTGGCTGACTACCCAATCTGGTTACTGGACTCTGGCTATGCTTGACTACGCTTTTTCTATTTACCTTTTTATTTTTATTAATAAACAAGTGTGATTTAATTGTACTTCTGTCTCAGTCTGATTCATGGTTTCTGACAGGTACACAGGGGCATAGTCATGGTGGAACAGAAAAGGGTCCTTACCAATCTGTTGGAGAGCATGGATACGATTGTCTAAAATATCTCTTTATGTCCCCTTCCATGGATAGACCTGAACTCAATCCTTACTTACAATACATACTTTTGGATATATATTGTTTAAAGGCCTTCTAAATGTATTAACAAGTATGCTCATTTTCTTACAGTGCCTCTTTACAATGCCAATTTGGCTTACTGGTTAAATTTATGTGCCATATATAGGTGGTCATCATCTCAATTAGCAAAACGGCCCCTTTCTTTAAGGTACTACAAAACAAAATGCTTCTCTAATATAAAGTAAAATTAGCGGGGGAAGGGTTAGAACTAGGGATGCGCCCAGGGCCATCTTTAAGGCAGGGCAAAAGGGGCAGCTGCCCTGGGCCCTGTCATTGTTGTGGGGCCCAAAGCAGCTGCCTCATACTTGCAAACCATTCCAGTTTAAATTCCCTTGTCCCTTGAAGCTTTAGTCCTGTGCTGTGTTCCGATATCTCCGTGTGAAGTGCTGCTACTAATGCTGCCCAGCTCTGCCCTATTGTTGTGTATGGATGACTCACCTGCAGACCCTGTGTTTACATGTAAATAACCGTCATTCTTATGTAAATAGCGGCAACATTCATATGTAAATAGCTGAGTCCGGCAGCATTGATATGTGAATAGAGGTGGCATTCATATATATCATGCCCCCCTGCAGTGAGTAGAAGATCTGCTGTAACCTATAGCAACCATATTACTGTACAGTAATCTCTAGCAACCAATCAGCAAGCAAAAATCATGTGCTATAACCTCTAGCAACTAATCAGTGAGCCCAGTCAGTAAGCAGTAATGATATGCTGTAACCTCTGGCAACCAATCGCAATCGCTGCCTAAGCTGATACAGTAAACCGATTTTAAGTCTAGCTGCTATTTATTGTATGTCTCAGAGAAGGTGGAGAGCGAAATTGCATGGGGGAGGGGGGCCCCCAAGAAAATTTTTGCCCCGGGTCCAATCAATATTAAAGACAGCCCGAGATGCGCCGATACCAAGCATTTGCGCGAGTATTGGTACTCGCCCAAATGCTCCCAATACTGAAGCCGATACTTCTTGGGGCTTCTTTTCCCAGTGTTTCTCTGGGTAGAGCGGCCCATTAAAATGAATGAGCTGCCTCACCAGGCAAATGCGGCCGCACAACTTGTGAACCAAGCCTTAAAAGATAAAATAATAAAACCAGTTTTTGCTGCAATCTTCCATTTTTAAACCAGAGATTTTCCCTGTAGTACTTCTTTTTTTTTTTAATGCCACTAGGTGTCCTCAATCTGATGGCTAGCATCATTCAAAAACCTACTTCCTCTGAGCCCAGGTCATCCTGATCCTGCCCCTAACCTGTGACTGGACAGTGGAAGGAGAAGCAGCCCAGTGATGAGGTCATCTCTCGGTCACTCTGCTCTCTCTCCCCCTTGTGCTACATTACCAATTGCGTTGGGAGTGTCATTGAAAATGAATGGCGCCACAATACACTGTGTGTAAGAGGATAGTGTGAATGGGCCAAAAATGTTTTAAAATAATCCCCTTTTTTTTTGCGTCCTGTTTAAAATTTTCATTGCTAAAGCTTAATAGAACATAAATATGTGCAGAATTAAAAAAAAATGTTTTGTTTTGGATCGATTTGTTAAGTTACTAATTTAGTTATGTTGCATTCCTAATGAAATTGGTTTAGTTTCGTTTTGTTTTGTTTATTACTTTTCACAAGATTCACATTTTTCCAATGGATTGGAATTATTCAAATTTAATTTTAATTGAACATTTCGAATTTCTCCAAATTCATTGTGCAGAATATCTGGTTGGTTCTATTCTATTTGAAATTCCAATTTCGCAAGATGGCTATATTCTTTCTATTCTATTCTAGATTTTCTATCTGTCCCCTGCAGACCTTCCGCCCTTGGAGACCGAACTGGATTGGCTTCAAAAAAGGTATGTATAGTGATTTCTTCTTTACAGGGCTAGATAGGTTAGTGTTAGATCGTGGATGTCTGTAGATGCCGGGATTTTAGTTTTAGGGTGGACTTACACTTTAATGATTCTTAGCCCTTGTACACACGGTCGAACATTCCGACAACCAAATCCGACGGATTTTGTCCGAAACTGTTGCATACACACAGTCGGACAAAGTTGTCAGAAAATCTGATCGTACGTAACGTGATGACATTATTTCGTTAGGACGGGACTACGTTCAGGCTAGTAGCTAATAGCTTTGATGTAGGAATTTGATCTGAGCATGCGTGGCACTTTGTCCGATCGGAATTCTCTACACATGATCGGACAAAGTCCGATCGGATCATGTTGTCGGAAAATTTTATAGCCCAGCTGGAAAACTTGGTCTGTCGGATACTCCGACGGAAACAGTCCGATGGAGCCCACACACTGTCGGGTTATCTGACAACACGGTCCTATCGGACATTGTCCATCGGAATGTCAGACCGTGTGTACAAGGGCTTATTCTGAATGGTCTAAGGTTATCAGTGGTTTACCCCAAGGTTCAGTGCTGGAACCCATACTTTATAAATGATATTGGGTCTGGCATTTCAGTCTTTGCAGGTGACACCAAGCTATGCGGTGGAATAATGTCCTTCCAGGATGTCTCCAATTTACAAGCCGACCTCAATGCACTGTTCAATTGGACATCTATGTGACAAATGAGGTTTAATGTTGATAAATGTAAAGTTCTGCACTTAGGGGCTAAGAATATGCATGCATCATACATACTGGGGGGGGGGGGTACAACTGGGGGGGGGATCCGTAGTGGAGAAGGATCTGGGGGTTTTGGTAGATCATAAGCTCAATAATAACATGCAATGCCAAGCTGTGGTTTCCAAAGTGAGTAAAGTCCTTTCTTGTATAAGAGAGATATGGACTCCAGAGAGAGAGAGATATCATCTGTACAAATCATTAGTGAGACCTCATCTGGGATATGCAGTTCAGTTTTGGGCACCAGTTCTCAAAAAGGATATCGGGGAACAGGAGAAAGTGCAGCGAAGGGCAACCAAACTGATAAGAGGCATGGAGGAGCTCAGCTATGAGGAAAGATTATAGGAACTGAATTTATTCTCTCTGGAGAAGAGGAGATTAAGGGGGGATATGATCACCATGTATAAATATATACAGTAAGGGGGGATATGATCTCCATGTATAAATACTGTACAGGAAGCCAAGGTTGGGTCCTGCTATATAGCACCAGTACTTGGGTTGTGGTCCATTTAAGGGAGTTGCGGTAGTGTTCAGGGGGTCAACAAGAATGGGTGAGGGATTACGGGATTAGAGTCAATCAGGAGAGGACTGACTCACAGTCCTCTTTAACTTAATAGAGAGTTATTTGGGACCCGGAATTTGGGAGGTTCCGAAGTGATATTTGGGTGGGAAAGATCCTCCACCCCTGACCACAGGGATTCAGCACACAGGGGGTTAACTGCCTCCAGGAAACAGCTCATAAAAGACAGGAAGTAGTGAAGAGGTGGTGGTGGTGAGGAGTAGGTGATTACACCTGTCTGATGAGCTGTGTTTCTGTTTGGAGGCTGTTAAAGATTCGATAAGGACTTTCAAAACTCTGGGGCGAAGAGCCGGACACAGAACTGTATGTGTCTTTCCTTTAATTTGCTTTATGCTGAAAATAAGCGGTCTTTGTTTTATATTTTTGACCTGTGTGCTGAAGAAAGCCTTATTTTGATTTGCTTACAAATAAAAGCCTTTCTGTTTCAAGTTTAAACGGTTTATGCACTTAATCCCGTGGAGCTATTATCCCCAAACTTTACAACTGGTGGAGAATGCGGGCAAAAGTGCACTTGCAGCAGCAAAAACAGTTTAAAACTAAAAACTGACATTTAAAGAGACAGTGTACAAATGGCATGTCTTGGGTGAAGTCAGCTCAGACGCTGAAAGCAGCAGGTACAGACATGGAGGAGGTCATCAGGGCTTTGGCACAAGCCACAGTGACCCAGCAGCAAGCTTCAGCATATGCAAACCGTCGCCATGAGGAAGCGATGGCTCAGCAGCAGCGGGCCCTGGCACAGGCTATAGCGGCACAGCAGGAAAGCATACGGTTGCTAGCCGACCAGTTTCCTGGTCAGCAGGAGTCCACTCAAGCACAGGTGGCTGCCTTGCAGGAAGCAGTACAGCGGCTGGCTCAGGGACAAGAACAAACGGTCATCGCAGCTGGCAACCAAGTGTCTGTGAGGGCCAGCCATTTCTTACAAAAACTGACACCTAGTGATGATGTAGAGGCCTGAGCACATCAATGACTATGAGCGTCTGAAGGCAGAGATCCTGGCCAGCCTAGGAGTGACCACAGCCGCCCGGGCTCAGAGGGTGCATCACTGGCGGTACAAACCTGACCAACCACCCAAGTCCCAAATGCACGAACTGGTACAGCTGGTTAAAAAATGGCTGCAGCCAGAAAAGCTGTCAGGCCCACAAATGGTGGAACGGGTGGTGATGGACTGGTACCTGCAGTCCCTGCCAGATGACCTACAGCACTGGGTAAGCCATGGAGACCCTGCAACCGCTGACCAGCTGGTTGAGTTGGTTGAAAGGAACACCATGGGGGAGGACCTGCTTGGGCCTACCAAGCATCGGGAACCCACACCAAGGGCAACCAGACTGGCCACAGCACCTAGGAGAGAAGCCCTGCCATACGTTGGAACTCGCAAACCTGCATCGTCTTCTGCAGAACCTCGAAGGTTGGTTCCTGTCCCAAGAAAGGGAGACCTACAGGCACAATGCCCACTTCAAGAGGAGCCTATGGATAGCGGGACTGGCCAGAGAAGCTCCTTCTATGTGCAAAGAGTGTGCCCCACTCAACTTGATCCGATTGCGAACAGTTTGAGTGTGAAGTGTGGGTGAACCACCTTCCTGCCAGAGTGCTACTGGACTCCAGTAGCATGTTAACACTTGTACATGCCAGGGTGATTGGGAGCCTCAGCCCAGTAAGTAAGACTCTAAGCGTAGTGTGTATCCATGGGGACACCAGGGAATACCCCTGGTCCCGGTGACTGTTTCTTATGACCGTACCTCAGTGACACAAGAGGTTGGGGTGGTAAGAAGTTTAATACATGACATCATAGTGGGGCGGGACTGTCCACTATTTATCGAGCTGTGGAACCAGGTACAGATGGGGCTGCCAGGACAGCCAGGAGAACTGGGGACACAACCTGGAAGGGACAGAGTCAGAGGGGTGCGGACCTGAAACCCCCACAGCACACCCCTCTAATATCGAAATACCCTACACTGATAATGAAATTGCAGAGAATGTTAATTTGGATGATAATGTTTGTTTCAGGTCTCAAAACCGAGTTGACCAATGGGGGGGGAGTCTTCCCATTACAGGTTATGCTGGAGGAGGATGACGAGGAGCTTTCCCCGTTGCAGTCCCCGGTTGAGGAAGGTGAAGGGGAAACATCCTCAAAGCCAGTTCAGCCAGACCTGGATGTATCCAGTGGTACATTTGGCACCACCCAATTGCAGGATCCTAAGTTGGTCAATGCTTGAGAGCAGGTTTCTGTTGTTGATAGGGTCTCACAAATACCAGGGGCAGATCAGAGGTTTCCTCATTTTGCGTTGAAAGGAGACTTGGTTTATCGAGTGGCTGAAAGCCGGGGGGAAACTGTACAGCAGTTGCTGGTTCCCCAACCGTATAGGCGGATGCTACTTGATCTAGCCCACAACGACGCACTGGGAGGACACTTGGAGGGCAGAGAAAACAGAGGCCAGGATAACTGACCGCTTTTATTGGCCAGGGGTGAAGGCCGAGGTTAAAAGATATTGTGCATCTTGT
This sequence comes from Lithobates pipiens, assembly GCF_037356315.1. Taxonomy (NCBI): domain Eukaryota; kingdom Metazoa; phylum Chordata; class Amphibia; order Anura; family Ranidae; genus Lithobates; species Lithobates pipiens. Next base: position 587,347,126 of record NW_027507764.1, on the reverse strand, counting down.
CCCATTTGCCAGTTAAACGCTCCAGTGCCCCACTATAGAAGCCCTCTGGTACCCTTGCCAATTACTGAGGTTCCATTCGAGTGGATCGCTATGGATCTTGTGGGACCCCTGGCAAAGTCGTCAAATGGGCACCAATATATATTAGTCACCCCAGACTACGCAACCAGGTATCCAGAAGCAGTTCCTTTGAGGAAAACTTCCTCTAAGGCCATTTCCTGGGAATTATTTCAAATGTTTTCATGAACTGGGTTCCCCAAAGAGATAGTGACGGACCAGGGCACCCCTTTTATGGTGATGATGGACTATTTCAGATTAAGCAGTTGCGGACATCAGTCTATCACCAGCAGACCAATGGCCTAGTTGAGAGGTTTAATAAAACTATAAAGTCCATGTTAAAAAGAGTGGTTCAGAAAGACGGGAAGGATTGGGATGTGTTACTCCCTGCCCTCTTGTTTGCCATCCGGAAGGTTTCCACAAGCGTCCACAGGCTTCTCACCATTTGAGCTAGTATATGGACGAAGGCCCTGGAGGTTGCTCGATCTAGTAAAGGAAACGTGGGAAAGTGAGTCCTCATCACACAAAACTGTGGTAGAGCATATCGCTCAAATGCGAGAGAGGGTGGCTAAAGTGATGCCGCTGGTGAGGGAGCACATGCAGAAGGCTCAAGATGCCCAAAGAAGGGTGTATAACCGGTCGGCTAAAATTAGACAGTTTCAAGTAGGGGACCAGGTGGCTGTCCCAATACCCACAGTGGAGAGCAAGTTCTTGTTCAAGTGGCAAAGTCCGTTTGAGGTAGTAGAAAAAGTGGGTGAGGTGAACTACAAGGTACACAAGCCAGGGAAAAGAAAACCATACCAGATCTATCACGTAAATGTGTTGAAACCCTGGAGAGACAGAGAACAGATGGGGATATGATCACCATGTATAAATACATAAGGGGGGGGATATGATCTCCATGTATAAATACATAAGGGGAGATATGACCACCATCTATAAATACATAAGGGGAGATATGATCAACATGTATAAATACATAAGGGGAGATATGATCAACATGTATAAATACATAAGGGGAGATATGATCACCATGTATAAATACATAAGGGGAGATATGATCACCATGTATAAATACATAAGGGGAGATATGACCACCATCTATAAATACATAAGGGGAGATATGATCAACATGTATAAATACATAAGGGGAGATATGATCACCATGTATAAATACATAAGGGGGATATGACCACCATGTATAAATACATAAGGGGAGATATGATCACCATGTATAAATACATAAGGGGAGATATGACCACCATCTATAAATACATAAGGGGAGATATGATCAACATGTATAAATACATAAGGGGAAATATGATCACCATGTATAAATACATAAGGGGGATATGACCACCATGTATAAATACATAAGGGGAGATATGATCACCATGTATAAATACATAAGGGGAGATATGATCACCATGTATAAATACATAAGGGGGGATATGATCGCCATGTATAAATACATAAGGGGGATATGACCACCATGTATAAATACATAAGGGGAGATATGATCGCCATGTATAAATACATAAGGGGGGATATGATCACCATGTATAAATACATAAGGGGAGATATGATCACCATGTATAAATACATAAGGGGGGATATGATCGCCATGTATAAATACATAAGGGGGATATGATCTCCATGTATAAATACATAAGGGGGGATATTATCGCCATGTATAAATACATAAGGGGGGATATGATCGCCATGTATAAATACATAAGGGGGGATATGATCTCCATGTATAAATACATAAGGGGGGATATGATCACCATGTATAAATACATAAGGGGGATATGACCACCATGTATAAATACATAAGGGGGATATGACCACCATGTATAAATACATAAGGGGGGATATGATCACCATGTATAAATACATAAGGGGGATATGATCACCATGTATAAATACATAAGGGGAGATATGACCACCATGTATAAATACATAAGGGGGGATATGATTGCCATGTATAAATACATAAGGGGGATATGATCTCCATGTATAAATACATAAGGGGGGATATGATCGCCATGTATAAATACATAAGGGGGGATATGATCTCCATGTATAAATACATAAGGGGGGATACGATCGCCATGTATAAATACATAAGGGGGATACGATCGCCATGTATAAATACATAAGGGGAGATATGACCACCATGTATAAATACATAAGGGGGGATATGATTGCCATGTATAAATACATAAGGGGGATATGATCTCCATGTATAAATACATAAGGGGGGATATGATCGACATGTAAAAATACATAAGGGGGGATATGATCTCCATGTATAAATACATAAGGGGGGATACGATCGCCATGTATAAATACATAAGGGGGGATACGATCGCCATGTATAAATACATAAGGGGGGATATGATCTCCATGTATAAATACATAAGGGGGGATATGATCGCCATGTATAAATACATAAGGGGGGATACGATCGCCATGTATAAATACATAAGGGGAGATATGATCTCCATGTATAAATACATAAGGGGGGATATGATCTCCATGTATAAATACATAAGGGGGGATATGATCTCCATGTATAAATACATAAAGGGGGATATGATCGCCATGTATAAATACATAAGGGGGAATATGATCGCCATGCATAAATACATAAGGGGGATATGATCGCCATGTATAAATACTTAAGGGGGATATGATCTACATGTATAAATACATAAGAGGGGGATATAGTGAGCTTTGTGTTGAGTTATTCACTTTAGAGTCATCACAGAGGACAAGGGGACACTCTTTACGTCTAGAGGAAAGGCAATTTAATATTCAAATACGGAAAGGTTTCTTCACAGTAAGAGCTGTGAAAATGTGGAATAGATTCCCTCCAGAGGTGGTTCTGGCCAGCTCAGTAGATTGCTTTAACCGCATGCTGACCAGCCACCGCAGTTATACTGCGGCAACATGGCTCAGCTGCGTGAATCGCCCTCATGGTACGTCGGTACCATAGACAACCACTAGGGGGCATGCGAGCGCCCCCGTGCCAATGTGAGTGCCGCCAGCCTTCCGTGATCGCTCAGGCCACACGGAGAAGCCGAGAGTATGAACAGACCATCTGTTATCTTCCCTGCACAGTCCCCTCCCCCTTCAGTTAGAACACACACTAGGACACACTTAACCCCTTCACCGCCCCCTAGTGTTAACCTCTTCACTGCCAGTGACATTTTTACAGTAATCAATGCATTTTTAATCTCACTGATCGCTGTATTAATGCCAATGCTCCCAAAAATGTGTCAGAATTGTCCAACGTGTCCGCCATAATGTCGCAGATCGCCGTCATTACTAGTAAAAAAAAAAAAACCGCAAACCAATCAATATACGCTTATTGCGATTTTTTTTTTTGTTCAAAAATATGTAGAAGAATATGTATCGTCCTAAACTGAGGGGGAAAAAATTATATTTTTTTGGGGGATATTTATTATAACAAAAAGTAAAAAATAATGTTTTTTTTTCCAAACTTACGTTTTTTTTTTTGTTTGTTTATAGCTCAAAAAATGAAAACGCAGAGGTGATCAAATACCACCAAAAGAAAGCTCTACATGATTGGGTATTCAAAGTGAACGCAGCTTCACCTTTATTGATTAGGCTCAGTGGGCATTCAGCTTCTCTACTGCTTTAGCCAACCGCTCCCCATTGCAATGCTAGTGAGTTCCAGGTGGGGCCCCTTTCAGAGTCTGGGCCCCTGGGGTCATTGTCACCTTTCCACCCCCTTCCCCCATTGCCAGGTCTGTTGGTGGGAACTTTACCTGAATAATTCTAAATGAACAGATTGGAGAAAAGAATTTTAATAAAGCGATCTTTTTAACACACAATGCACAAAAAGCTTTCAGTCATAGCAAACACCTTAGGCATCCTCGGCCTCAGCGCTGGAAGAGCCATCTCCAGATCCAGCTCCAGATCTATGGCCTCCTCTTCCACCTCGTCTGATACCCCCACCACGTCTGATGCCCCCACATCGTCTGCTGCCCCCACCTCGTCTGCTGCCCCCACGTCCGCCACCGCCTCGACCACTTCGTGATCTCCTTACTCTTGAGTGCTGAAAAATAAAATGAAGGTTTAATTAGGAGTTAATTCAAATATTTAGGGTTAATTTAAAATTTAAAGACGAGGACCAACTTTTCTAGACCGTGTTTAAAAAAAAAATGTCTCAGCCCGCAGCAATCCCCTTCTATCCGTAGCTCTCTGCTGCAGTACCTCGGCTTCGCCACTAGATGCCCTCAGTCTTCTAGGTGGAGTTGTGCTCAGCATCACTCAGCCCGGGAGGAAGAACTAAGGAAATACTGTGAGTGTAAGGTGTCATGGGCCCGCCCCCTGGAGAAGCATTAACATGGTGCACTTCATTCACAGTGTACCAGTGCTGGGACGGGGGGAAGGGGTGCTCTTGACATTATTGAGGACCACCCTGTAGTTAGGTGCAGTTGGCCAGTCTACCACTAGGTGGTTCTGTGCCAGCACAGTGTCTGTTTACAGCAGTGTCATCAGGTGCAGTGCCAGGAGAAGATCAAATTGCATTCCCCCATCCCTCATTATGTGCAAGCTTATGAGAAGAGGGGGAAGAGAGAGCACAGCCCGCACCGCCTTCCGGCTCACTCCTCCTCTCCTTGGCGCCTCCAGTGCTGGTCTGACAGAAGTAGCAATGTCGCTGTCACTACTCCTCAAAAGGTGTAACTAGAACCTTCAGGGCCCTGCTGCAAGAAGTGAAAGGCCCGACCGGGGCCCTTCCTACTGATCCCGGGGCCCTTTACTCCCATCATGGGACCCTGTCACGTACCTGATGGTGGAGTCTGATATGCAGCGGACTGCCTCTCTTAAACCTCAACTGGGGGGCCTCAAGTCAGAGCAGACAGGGAGCGCAGGAGTGCAGAGTCGCACGAGTGCCTGATTGGTCGCAGACCGTGGAATCCAAAGCAGATGTAGGAGGAGCTGTAGCTCAGCAGGATTCTCCAGACAGAAGAGAGGGATGGTATAGGCAGGCCGGGTCATACACTGGCGGACACGTCAGGAGCAGATGCGAAGGCAGAAGAATAGTCAGGATACAGGCCGGGTCAGTGATGGGCTGGCAGCGAGGTAGCAGAAAGAGCAGGCAGGTGCGGTGGTCAGACAAGCCGGGTCGGGTGCAGGTGGATAGCAGGAATCGTCAGAGGCAAGCTGGGTCGGGTAACAGGAACAGGTATCAAGATGCAGGTAACAGGAACATACGGGAACGCTGTAGGGCAGACAGCATCGAGTCTGTGCACTGGCACAGTTTAAATAGCCTGTTGGGTGCCAAATGCGCACATTTGACAGGTTGTCTTGGATTCTCATCCTGAATACTGGCATGCCCTTCCCGACTATGCGAAAGTGTGCACGCATATTCGTGCGTGCACACACCTGCACTTACAGGCCAGCGCAGATGCACCGGAGGTGTTCTGACAGGGGCTGAGGTCACAGGTCGTAGTCTTCGGCCGCCACCTTGGGTACTGGCTAGCCCTTCCTGACAGACCCTTTATTACAGTCACACAGCGAGCCACCTTCCTGCCGTCCTGGGGATCCCCCCAAGGTGGCGGAACACCAGAGCCCAGTCACAAGTGTGACCTTTGTGACCCTGGTAGTTCCACCACTGGTGTCAGTGTTTTTATTTTTTTTAACCATTTCATTTTTATTTATTTTTTACAATTTTATTTTTTGCATATTTTTTAAGACCCCCGTTGGTGGGCTTAGGGAAATATTATGGGTCTAAACAGACCCCTGATGTCTCCCTTTCGAGACAGAGAAAGACACTGAGGACAGATATATGTCAGGACCTGGACTTGAACCTGGGACCTCGGCTGTGTCTGGCAATGAATCTTCTCTCTGAGCTATCTGAGATGCTGGACCATTTCCAGCCTGTATCTCGCTCCCGTCTTCTCTGCTGCTTATATTTACTACTGCTCGTTATCGACCCTTGGCTTGTTCCACGACTATGCTTCTGCCTGATCCCAATCTGCAACAACTCGTTACCGACCTTTTGGCTTGCTTACTGACCACGCTTCTGTTTTATCCTTACCTGCTCATCCGCTACTGAACCCCGGCTTGCTCACCTCCTGGTGGGGCGATCCTGAGGACCGCGACCTGGTACTAACACGCAGCTAAATCCATCTCTACCATCTGGAGCTCTGGTGAAAACCGGTTAGTACTTAGACTCCGCACCTCAGGTGAGCCTGTGTCTTCTGCCAGGGTGACGGCCTGTGTTCCTATCCTGCTGGTTAGTGGTAATCCTGCAACTGCTATAGCAATTGGTCTTCGAGCCTGACCCCTGATCGTGACAATATATCAATCCTTTTCTCTGCAGCCTCAGCTGCACAGAATGAATGAACAGGAAGAGCTCTGTACAGAGCTTCTCATTGATTCATAAATTGAGGCATAGTCAACACAGTTTACTATGCTCCAGCTATAAAAAGAAGATAAAAATCAAACTGACTTTATGCATTAAGACAAGGAATGGGCCAGTAAATGACACATTTACCAGCCCCTTCCCCACTCTCCATCCTAACACATCCCCTGCAGGAGGTGGAAACCAGCAGTGCTGCAGGGGGCGAGGAAGGGGGGGTTAAACCACACAAGGGCCCGGGACAGCAGGACAGGGATTGGGAGGCATCAGGGGTGACACGTGGAGGAACTGATGCCTTCAATTTCCCTCCTTCAGTCACTGAATGTCTGTGGAAGGCAGAGGAGGAGAAGCGGGCATTCAGCAGCTGCATTGAGGGATCAGTTCCTCTACAGGCCCCCCGCTGTCCATCTATTCAGGAGCAGGGGGTCGGGTTGCAATGATGACCACTGTGACCCCTGTAGGTACGCCCCTTGTTGTGATGAACCTGGAATGTATTTAGTTGATTCAACCCAAATGCTCAGTTGGGCTTTCAGCAATGGAGACAGCTATTATCACACATAAGAAGACGGATCTCACGTACTTCTCGATGGCCGTCTTGGCTCTGGCAGGTCACCACAACGATGTTCCGGTCATCCTCCTCGAAGTATGATGTACACAACTTCACAACCTGGCACAACACAGAATGACATGTTACCAGCTGGGAATAAGAACTGCTAGGAGTCCCAATTTACAAAATATCATTATTCAGAGGGATTCAGAAGAAATTCGATTTTTGCATGACTAGTTTGAGAAAACCCAACCATAAAATAATCATTTCCAACTAGTATGCATTTTCTGAAAGCAAAGACCCAGGAGAATAAAATGGTGGTAGTTACAATTTTAAATACACAGCAAAGGTAATTTTAGGGTACATAAATACAACACATTACCCAATTCTTGTTAAAATATGATTGATGAGGTTGCGCTGAGTAAATAGATACCAAACATGTGAAGCCTTAACCTCCTTAATGCCGGCGCCTCCCAGCCCTTTAACTACTTACGGACCGCCTCACGCTGATGTACATCGGCAGAATGGCACGGCTGGGCACAAGCACGTACCTGTACGTTGCTCTTTAAGTGCCCAGCTGTGGGTTGGGAGCGCTCCGTCGGCGACGCGCTTCCGACCCGGTCCAGAGCTCCGTGACCGCGGGACCAACGGACCAGATCGCCGCTAGTGTCCCGTGATCGGTTCACAGAGCTGAAGAACGAGGAGAGGTCTGTGTAAACAAACCTCTGCCCGTGCTTCCTTGTGTGGCTGTCACCGATCGTCTCTTCCCTTTTATAGGGACAGACGATCAGTGATGTCACATGCCAGGCCACGCCCCCTACAATAAAAAAACACATAACGTCATACATAACACCTACACTGCCCCCTAGTGGTTAACTCCTTCACTGCCAGTGTCATTTACACAGGAATCAGTGCATTTAAATAGCACTGATTGCTGTATAAATGACAGTTGTCCCAAAAATGTGCAAAAAAATTTCGATGTGTCCGCCATAATGTCGCAGTCACAATAAAAATCACTGATCGCCGCCATTACTAGTAAAAAAATAAATAAATAAATAAAACTATACCCTTTTTTGTAAACGCTATAACTTTTCCACAAACCAATAATCGCTAATTGCGATTTTTTTTACCAAAAATATGTAGAAGAATATGTATTGGCCTAAACTGAGGGAAACATTTTTTTTTATATATTTTTTGGGGATATTTATTATAGCAAAAAGTAAAAAATAATGCATTTTTTTCAAAATTGTCACTCTATTTTTGTTTATAGCGCAAAAAATAAAAATGCAGAGGTGATCAAATACCACCAAAAGAAATCTCTTTTTGTAGGAAAAAAAAGGACGTCAATTTTGTTTGGGAGCCACGTCACACGACCGCGCAATTGTCAGTTAAAGCGACACAGCGCTGAATCGCAAAAAGGGGCCTGATCCTTTGGCTGCAAATTGGTCCGGGGCTGAAGTGGTTAAGAGGTTCCTGATGCTGAGAGGTCGGGGCAGGGTTTTCTGATAACGCGAGCGTCGTGATTGGCTGTCGCAAGTGGTCACATGATCAGAAAGCTCCCGATCGCGAGTAGACATCGGGAGCTTTCTGTTAGCCGCAGGTAACTGTGACGGGAGCGTGCAAGGTGCGCACTATAGGCACAGCTCTTTTTAAAAACTGGTACGCATATATTCGGCCTCTCGCCATTAAGGCCCATCCCACCCCCCCACCCCCTCCCCCCCCACCGAAACTGGACTTTTTTCCCCTTTTTTTTTTTCTTTCTTTCATTTTATTTTTATTTTTATGTGCTGCACTTACCTTTGTTTTTATTGATTATCCCTATCCCTATATGTGATTGCCTATAGTGTTCAGCTTGTATTTCTCACGTTCTTTTATTGTGTTTTTGTCTTTTTGTTTTTTATATATCGTGCATGTTGGCGTGCACTAAAATGCAGGCTTAGCTGCAAATATAAAATAATGGCACCACTGCGTGTCTGCTGCAGAGGCTGCCACCAAGTTAAGTTCACACGCTTACATTTCTTGCACTTAAAAAAAAAAAATACACTGAATGATGCGTTATTCATTACAGAGCAACATTCATGTGCGTCTTTTATGTCTGCCTGGAGATCTGCTTTCATCCGTAGCACCCCAAACCTAATGCTGAGTTCAACCTTTTAAAAAGAGATCCGGTCACTTACTCCGCCCTCCTTGAATGCGCAGTCATCGGTCGGCACGTTGTCACTCTTCTGGCACATGGTTTCTTGTATCGGGAAGGAAAGTTGATGAAAGCGAGATTTCTCATCCTGAAAATTAAGAATTAAAGTGGATGAAAAGTTTTTTTTTTCCATGTAGAAAATTCACTAGAAAGTAAAGAGATTTTCAGTTTAGTGTGGAGATTTATGAGATCCTTCTATTAGATAATATATGAGGGGGATGTCCCCCAATTCCCACCACAGCGTCCTTGTTCAATGGTGAATCTACATAGTCATTCTGCAATACCAAACCTGACCAGTAGGTGGCACTGCAGGTGGCCTTGTTTGGAAGTTAGGCTAATGATTCCATTGAAATGTGCTGCAGGATGTGACAGTTATAGGGGAGGCGGATGGGGAGCGGAGGATAACAACAGCAGTTTCGGGTATTACAGGGAAGGAGGTTCTCACATTGATAAAGGATGTCTTTTGAAAGTGAAAATACCCCCCCCCCAACCAGATCAGCTCCTCCACCTGTGAACCCCCCCAACCAGATCACCTCCTCCACCTGTGAACCCCCCCAACCAGATCAGCTCCTCCACCTGTGCACCCCCCCAACCAGATCAGCTCCTCCACCTGTGCACCCCCCCAACCAGATCAGCTCCTCCACCTGTGCACCCCCCCAACCAGCTCAGCTCCTCCACCTGTGCACCCCCACAACCAGATCAGCTCCTCCACCTGTGCACCCCCCCAACCAGCTCAGCTCCTCCACCTGTGCACCCCCACAACAAAATCAGCTCCTCCACCTGTACACCCCCCCCCACACCAGATCAGCTCCCCCACCTGTGCACCCCCCCCCCCCAACTAGATCAGCTCCTCCACCTGTGCACCCCCCAACCAGATCAGCTCCTCCACCTGTGCAACCCCCCAACCAGATCAGCTCCCTCACCTGTGCACCCCCAACCAGATCAGCTCCTCCACCTGTGCACCCCCCACACCAGATCAGCTGCCTCACCTGTGCACCCCCCAACCAGAACAGCTCCTCCACCTGTGCACTCCCCCCCCCCAACCAGATCAGCTATTCCATCTGTGCACCCCCCAACCAGATCAGCTCCTCCATCTGTGCACCCCCCAACCAGATCAGCTCCTCCACCTGTGCACCACCCATGGGGGCAGACTCCAGAGCAAATTTTTCACTTTTGCTACAAGCCAGTTTATTGAGCAATAACTTTGTCAATTCTTACAAAAGCTTTATTTTGTTAATATTATCTTGAAAAAAAAATGCAACAATAAAAAACATGAATTTATTAGGGCTGATGAGGATAAACGAAGGGTTAATAAGAAGTTCAACAGGAATAAATGATAGATAGACAGACAGATAGATAGATAGACAGACAGACAGACAGACAGACAGACAGACAGACAGACAGATAGATAGATAGATAGATAGATAGATAGATAGATAGATAGATAGATAGATAGATAGATAGATAGATAGATAGATAGATAGATAGATAGAGGCTGTCAGGTTGCTATAACTGACATCATATACATATTGAGGCTCATTCCTTTGATCTCCAGATGAATGAAACAAAGTAGATACAAAAGTGATCTAAAACCTGTCTGATCAATGTTTATAAACAATGTTACTTTGTATCTCTCTACTGTAGCTCCCATTTGATAAGTATTTATACTCAATGTTACTTTGTTTATACACATTAGTCCGATGGGAGATAAAGAGATACAATGTTACTTTGTTTGTCTCTATCTCCCGTCTGATCAATGTTTATAAACAATGTTACTTTGTATCTCTGTCTTTGAGGAATGTCTGTAAACACAGTGTTAACAGGGTTGTAAACCCCCAAGGTTTTTCACCTTTATGTATTCTATGCATAAAGGTGAAAAACCTTCTGTAGTGCACCAGCCCCCCAGAGCCCCACTTTTACTTACCCACACCTGATCGTTCCAGCGACGGGGAATGAGCACAGCAGCTCCAGCCACTGTGTCAGGTCCTCATTGGCTAGATTAATAGCAGCGGGAGCATTGCTGTGAATCAAATCAATCCAGAGACACTGGAGCTGTGTGCCCCCATAGATGCAGCTCTCCATGGGGGGGGGGGGGGCACTTGAGAAGAGGAGCACCACTGGGGCACCCCAGAAGAGGAGGATCAGGGCCCCTCTGTGCAAAACCCTTACGTATAACATGTTGGTTATTTTGAAAAAAAAAAAACCTAACCACCTTTACAACCCCTTTAGGCATTGTAATGATAGCATGATGATGTGCACCATTGTTTGCAATGAGGGAGCACTAAGTTTGCTGTCCATTCAGGGCCGGTACAAGGGGTGGGCATGAGGGACAGCTGCCCTGGGCGCAGTGGTTTATTGTAGGGATGGGGGGGGGGCACCATGTGGCAGTTGCCGACAGGAGTAGTGTGATAGCAACATCACTGTTAACCCTAAGGCCGCATACACACGGGCAGGTTGTCTGTCCAACTTAGTCCGCTGAACCGTGTTTCAGCGGACAATCCGCTCGTGTGTGGGCTTCAGCGGACTTTTTCAGCGGACAATCTGACGAACAAAGTCTTACGGAATTTCCGTAAGACAGTCCGTTCAAACTTGGTTTTGTCCGTCCAAACTTGGTTTCAGCGGACAGTCCGCTCGTGAGTAGGCAAGTTGGACGGACTAAGTATGGCGCATGCTCAGAAAGGGTTTACACGGCCGAAGGTTGCATTGCAGTGTATAGGACGTCGTTTTTCTAGTCCCGTCGTACGTGCTGTACACGTCATCACGCACGTTTTCAGCGGACTGTCTGCTCATCGTGTGTGGTCAAGTCCGTTCATTCAAATTTTGAACGGACTGTCTGTCGGATTGTCTGCCGAACTTAGTTGGGCAGACAATCCGCCCGTGTGTACACGGCCTTACTCTAAGGGAAGGGGGGGGGTGCAGTTTGGTATCTTTGCCCTGGGCACAGGATGACCTTCTCCCGGCACTGTGTCCATTATCTGGCACCTTTGAGAACTTTGTGCCGGTGCCGATGTTAATGCGATTTGCCGGTTCAGTTCATACACAATCAAAGCAGTAGGAGCTTAAATGTGCATTCCAGGAACAGATCTGTTTCATTTCCTGGTTTAAACCCAACTAGCTGTGGCATACGGAGGAGCGATCGAAAACGGGGAGAGAAAAATCCATATTCTTGCATCCATGTCTGAGAGCTGGAAGCACGGGAAGGACAAAGCACACGTCTTTTTTCACAACAGCACCGGGGCTTATTTACTACAGGTAAATCCACTGTGCACTGCAAGTTCACTTAAGCCGCGTACACACGTAGCCGTCTGTCCGACGTACTTAGTCTGACGGACTTCACGCCAGACTGTCCGTCGGACTTTCCGAACGGGCTACTTGCCAACACACCGCACTTTTTCAGCGGACTAATACGGCGTACTAAGTCCGCCATACTATCCGCCCTACTTTTGAAATGAACGGACTCGCCCACACACGCGGAGGAAAGTCCGCTCATTTCGAAGGAGACGTCGCTGGCCCCGCCGCCTGGTATGGACTTAAAGGGGAACCCCAACGCCGAAAAAAATCGGCGTGGGGGGTCCCCCCAGGTCCACATCAGACCCTTGTCCGAGCACGCTACCCGGCCGGCCAGGAAAGGGGGGACGAGCGAGCGCCCCCCCTCCTGAGCCGTACCAGGCCGCTTGCCCTCAACATGGGGGTGCCTTGGGGAAGTGACAACAACCCATGTGACATCAACTGAAGACCCCGCCCCTTGTCCCTATATAAGTCGCCGCGTGCCCGGTCCCCGTCATTGTGAGCGGAGGACTCGGCGAGGCAACATCTGAAGAAGAAGAAGAGAAGAACAGAAGAACGGAAGGCGGCGGCGGTGGCAGCGGCGGCGGCGACAGAAGACCGGGCCACCGCCTGTAAAAGAGCTAGAAGAAGGCGCGGTGGCCCGGCAGATGAACCGAAGAGGGGGACAAGACCCCCGAAGTCGGAAGAAGAGGCCGGCGGCGAGGAAGAAAGCCGGACTCCTCCGCTAGTAAAAGAGCTACAAGAAGATAGCGGAGGAGTCCCGGCGAGAAGACCCCCGAAGACGGAAGACCCCCGGAGCTGTGCAATAAACTATTTTATCTTGTGTGTTGTGTTTTTTTTTTTTTTGTATTTTTATTTTACAGGTGAATGGGTAGGGGTACATTGTACCCCATACTCATTCACATAGGGTGGGGGGCCGGTATCCGGGGGCTGTCGGGAAGAGGCCCTTGTCCTCATCAACATGGGGACAAGGTGCTTTGGGGTGGGGGGACCGCGCGGCCCCCCCCTCCACAAGGCACCCCCCATGTTGAGGGCACGCGGCCTGGTACGGCTCAGGAGGGGGGGGGGCGTTCGCTCGTCCCCCCCCTTTCCTGGCCGGCCGGGTAGCGTGCTTGGACAAGGGTCTGATGTGGACCTAGGGGGACCCCCACGCCGATTTTTTTCGGGGGTTGGGGTTCCCCTTAAAGTCCATACCAGGCGGCGGGGCCAGCGACGTCTCCTTCGCGGGCCCCGCCTACCTGGAGACCCGCTCAAAATGAGCAGACTTTTCTCCGGGCGGGAAAAGTCTGTTCATTTCAAAAGTACAGCGGACTGGCATACACACGGCCGGTTTGTCCGCCGAAATGCGAGTCCGGCGGGAAGATTGGAGTGTAAAACTACTTTCTAAGTCCATCGTACTTTCGGGTCAAAAAAGTATGCCGGAGGCTACACACGGGGGGATTGTTTGGCGGACTTCAGTTTGCCGGACTTTTCCACCCACTTGTTTGATCGTGTGTCCGCGGCATTAGAAGTGCCCTCGCTGTAGATCCGAGGGGGACATGCAACGAAAAGAAAAAAAAAAACCAGAATGTTTGCTTGTACGTGATTGGATGATAGAAATCAGCAGAGCTTCCCACAATTTCAGATCTTCCCCTCAAATCTACAGCGACTGCACTACAAAGTGCACTTGTAGTGCGCAGTGGATTTGCCTTCAGTAATTAACCCGCAGAGTGTCACCATCCAGTGCTTTTTTTTAACTGATTGCTGACCAGCCGCCACCGTAGCTATACATCGGCTCACGGGATTGGCATGGCATCCGCTGCACTGTGGGGGTGGCGATGCTCGCGGGCACGAGAGGCAGAACAGGGACGTGAGTTCCCAATAGATCATGATCGGGAGTTCCTAATTGCTAGGAACCACGACCTGTCACTTCCTCTAGGTCAGTCCCTTCCCCCTACAGTTAGAAACACACACTAGGGAACACAGTTAACTCCCTTGATCGCCCCCTAGTTTTAACCCTTTCCCTGCCTGTGACATTTACACAGTAATCAATGCATTTTTATAGCGCTGATCGCTGCATAAGTGCCAATGGTCCTAAAAATGTGTCAAAAGTGTCCAATGTGTCCGCCATAATGCCACAGTGACGATAAAAATCGCTGATTGCCGCCATTACTAGTAAAAAAAATAATAATAATAAAAATGCTTTAAATCTATCCCCTATTTTATAGACGCTATAACTTTTGCGCAAACCAATCAATATACGCTTATTGCAATTTTTTTAACCAAAAATATGTAGAAGAATACGTATCGGCCTAAACTGAAGAAAAATTTGCTTTAAAAAAAAAATGGGGATATTTATTATAGCAAAAAGAACAAAATATTGTTTTTTTTCAAAATTGTCGCTCTTTTTTGTTTATCGTGCAACAAATAAAAACCGCAGAGGTGAACAAATACCAGCAAAAGAAAGCTCTATTTGTGGGGGAAAAAAATACGCCAATTTTGTTTAGGTGCAATGTCGCACGACCGCGCAATTGTGAGATAAACCGATGCAGTGCCGAATCGCAAAAAATGGCCCGGTCATTCAGCAGCCAAATCTTCCAGGGCTGAAGTGGTTAATGTACGTAACTAGCGCGCACCAGATTACATTAATTGTTAAATAATTTATTTTTTTTTTTTTAACATAGTGGGTGTCTGTATGGTGTCCACAGGAGAGTAGCTGCTCGGTTTCTTTTTTTCCCCCCATGTTTTACTACTGTGATTGTGTTACATTGTATTACATAGCCCTGATGACTGACATGTGGAAAGTAGTGTGCAAAAGTGGTCTGGCAACAATGTAATATTGGGTTCTCAACTTGGGGTCCTCCAGCTGTTGCAGAACTACAAGTCCCATAAGGCATTGTAAGGCTGAACAAGTTCTAAGCATGACTCCCGAAGGCAGAGGCATGATGGGACTTGTAGTAGAGGGCCACAGGTTGATCCCCCATGGTCGTACCCCATCGCCATGACCTATTATATCTATACGTCCTCCAATCAAATTAGGATATAAAAGCGCAATAAAAACCCGTCCACTCACAGTGATGTATTCCGTGTCGTTCTCCAGGAGCCCATAGAGGACGTCTTCTCCAGAGACCTTGTTGTAGTAATCGGCGCTGTACAGCGCCATGACGGCGACGTCATCCTCGCTCCATTGTAATAACGGTAAGGCCATACTGCTGGCGGCCACCCCCATCAGGAACCAAAGAGTTGCAGAGAGCCCCATGTTGGACGAGTGACCCGTCTAGGAGGACTACTGGTAAAATCCGGGACTCCTCGCACTTTTATACCATTCACTGGCTCTTGTTGGAAAGGAATCATCAATTTCTAAGTAAAAAGGAGAAATCACAATGACGAAATGTCACCGATTGCAGTTTTGGTTTTTCCTAAGAAATCCAAATTTTGCAATCAAAAACCACAACCCTACTTCAGTATTGTACCGGGAACGTGTCCCGGACCGGCAGGAGGAATCCCTTTACCAGATGAAAACCTGGGAGTGTTTTGTAGAAGGATTAACCCCTTCAGTTCTCCTCCCTGTAATAGTTTAGTCATTACTGAAGATTAGGGATGAACTCATATTCGACTCAAATATTGCCTGTTCACTGAACAGTGAACAATTTGAGGTGTTCGCGGCAAATTCGAAAAGCCGCGGAACACCCTGTACAAGTCTATGGGAGAAATCTAAAGTACTCATTTTAACCACTTGAGATCCGCGCTATAGTAAAAAGACGTGTATAGCGCGGATCTCAATTTCCGGGACTACGTCTATTGACGTAGTCCCCTTTAAGAGTTCCCCGCGCGCTCCCGGGAGCGCGCATCGGGGAAAATCTGTGTTGGCCGTGTCCGCTGGACACAGCCAATCACAGATCGCTGTAAACGGCCAATCACAGCTGCCGTTTACAGCGCGATCGCCACCTCCAATGGGTGATGATCTCAAATGTAAACAAATGAGATCATCACCCATTGCCGAACGTGTCTCCTCACACAGCGATAGCGTGTGAGGAGACCGAAGGTGTCTGTGAGTGTAAAAGTGACAGTAAACTGATAAAAAACCCACCTGTGCCCAGATCTACCCTGCCAGTGCCCTGCCAGTGCCCAGATCTACCCTGCCAGTGCCCACCTGTGCCCACCTGTGCCCACCTGTGCCCACCTGTGCACCGCCAGTGCCCACCTGTGCACCGCCAGTACTCCATCTGTGCACCACCAGTGCCCGCCAGTGCCCCGCCAGTGCCCGCCAGTGCCCGCCAGTGCCCGCCAGTGCCAGCCAGTGCCAATCGGTGCCCATCTGTACCAATCGGTGCCCATCTGTGCCTCAGCAGTGCCCATCTGTGCCGCCTAAGCAGTGCCCATCTGTGCCGCCTCAGCAGTGCCCATCTGTGCCGCCTAAGCAGTGCCCATCTGTGCCGCCTAAGCAGTGCCCATCTGTGCCCATCTGCTACCTTATCAGTGCACATCCGTGCAATAAATCAGTGCACATCTGTGCCGACCTATCAGTGCCCATCTGCCGACTCAGCAGTGCCCATCTGTGCCGATTCAGCAGTGCCCATCTCTGCCGCCTCAGCAGTGCCCATCTGCCGCCTCAGCAGTGCCCATCTGCCGCCTCAGCAGTGCCCATCTGCCACCTCAGCAGTGCACATCCGTGCAATAAATCAGTGCACATCTGTGCCGACCCATCAGTGCCCATCTGCCGCCTCAGCAGTGCCCATCTGTGCCGCCTCAGCAGTGCCCATCTGTGCCGCCTCAGCAGTGCCCATCTGTGCCACCTCAGCAGTGCCCATCTGCCGCCTCAGCAGTGCCCATCTGCCGCCTCATCAGTGCACATCCGTGCAACAAATCTGCACATCTGTGCAATAAATCAGTGCACATCTGTGCCGACCCATCAGTGTCCATTTGTGCCACCTCAAAAGCGCCCATCTGTGCCACCTCAAAAACGCCCATCTGTGCCACCTCATCAGTGCCCATCAGTGCTACAATGGCTAAACGCGTCTTTTCCGCTGAGGAGGCGTACCAAATTATTTCCGCGGCCGACGAGAGCAACGGGGAGCTCTCCTCTTCCGATTCCTTTTCGGATTCGGATTCTGAAGACGCAACTTATGAGCCAGTCCTCAGCAGTGAAACACTGACTGATGAATCCGAGGAGGAAGATATCCGGCCCATCAAGCGAAGGCGTTCTAGTGAGGCAGTGCCGTCCACCAGCACCGCAGTGCCGTCCACCAGCACCGCAATGCCGTCCACCAGCACCGCAGTGCCCCAGCAAGAAAGGCCAAGTACCAGTGGGGTGTCATCTCAGCCCCAAAGGGTTAGGAGCCATGCTGGCCTTCCCTATGCCCTTCAGAACCCCTTGTGGCTTCCTCCTAATTCAGGAGAGGCCAATGTTCCCCCTTTCACCGCCCAGCCAGGAGTCCAGGTGGACACGGAGAATTTTAGCCCCATCGATTTTTTTAATTTAATTTTTACGGAGGACATGTTGGCGTCAATTGTGGCCCAGTGCAACCTGTATGCACAACAATTTATTTTTCAAAATCCGACCTCCTATTATGCCCGTCCCTACGAATGGAGAGACCTAACGGTGGAGGAGTTCAAGCTTTTTTTAGGCCTCACATTTAATATGGGACTCAACAAAAAAAACCAATTACGTACCTACTGGTCAACCCACCCCCTCCACCACTCACCGCTCTTCTCCGCGGTAATGCCCAGAACCAGGTATCAGATGATCCTGAGGTTCTTACATTTCAGTGACAATTCCCAATGCCTTCCACGAAATGATCCAAATTATGACCGCCTTTACAAAATTCGACCAATACTAAATTATTTTTCTGAAATATTCCCCAAATTGTTTACCCCGGACCAACACATATGTGTGGATGAGTCCCTTATTAAATTTAGTGGCAGGCTTAGGATGAAGCAATTTTTGCCCAGCAAAAGGGCCCGCTATGGGGTGAAGGTCTACAAATTATGTGACCGAGCCACAGGGTACACATATTCCTTCAAGGTGTACGAAGGGAAGGACACCCAGCTACAGCCCCCTAATTGTCCGGATTATTTGGGATCCAGCGGAAAAATTGTTTGGGACCTCATATACCCCCTACTGGATAAAGGCTACCACCTCTATGTAGACAACTTCTACACATCTCTGCCCCTGTTCCACAACCTTCACCGGAAGAAGACGCCAGCATGTGGCACTGTAAAAAAGAACCGGAAGGGCTTTCCTCAAAGTCTGGTGAACAAGAAGCTGCGGAAAGGAGAAACCGCAAGTCTAAGAAACAAGGAGGTTCTGGCAGTGAAGTGGAGGGACAGAAGAGATGTGTACATGTTATCTTCTATCCACAACGATACCTTCGTAGAAATCCCCAGAAGGAATGGCCCCGTAAAGAAACCCAAATGTATTTCAGAGTATAATTTGTTCATGGGAGGAGTCGACTTCAACGACCAAATGATGGAACCATATCTGGTCTCAAGACGGACATATCATTGGTACAAAAAAGTAGTAATTTATTTTTTTCAATTGGCCATTTACAATTCATATGTAATTTACAGCAACGCCACCCAAAACCCCAAACGTTTCTTTGGCTACCAGGAGGAAGTTTTCACAGCCCTTATTTTCCCAAACGGCCCACCAGAAAATATCAGATCAGACGTTGTAAGTCGACTCTCCGAGCGCCACTTTCCGGATAAAATTCCCCGGACACCAGCAGGCAAAAGACGCCAAAAAAGATGTAAGGCGTGTACCAGAGCAGGAGTCAGAAGAGACACATCTTATTATTGTGCACAATGTCCTTCCCAACCAGGCCTCTGTATAGGCGACTGTTTTCGGCGTTACCATACTTCAATAAATTTTTAGTGAAGTATGGTAAACATAATCCTCAGTTCCTGCCTTCATACACCTTCACACCCCTTATGCCACTGCCTGCTCTGTAACGGACCCTGGCTTGTTATTTGACCACTCT
This sequence comes from Lithobates pipiens, assembly GCF_037356315.1. Classification (NCBI taxonomy): domain Eukaryota; kingdom Metazoa; phylum Chordata; class Amphibia; order Anura; family Ranidae; genus Lithobates; species Lithobates pipiens. The sequence goes on along the minus strand of NW_027507764.1, from coordinate 587,327,684 downwards.
TATGCCTGCCGATTCTGTACATACCGCTGCCTGATCTGGAACTGACCCTGGACTGTTATTCGACCACGCTTCTGCCTAACGATTATGTACATACCTCTGCCTGATCTGGAACTGACCCTGGACTGTTATTCGACCATGCTTCTGTCTAACGATTCTGTACATATCTCTGCCTGATCTGGAACTGACCTTGGACTGTTTGACCACGATATTTGCCTGCCTCTTGGACTGATCTTGTATTCTGCAACTGGACTAGTGGGATTCAACACGGGGTCTCACATATGTGAGGGGCTCCAGTATAGTTTTTCTGGAAGAAGAAAACAATTTTCTTTGTTTTCTTATTCCTAGATTAGGGTCTGGAGACTCGGAGGCTTCAAAGAGATTTGGGAGGGAGAAGCCTCTACCCCTATCCCCATTCTGTCCTGAACGAGGCTCTACTTTTGTCTGCTGCCTGTAGGACTTACTGCCATCATGCCGCACTGACCACACCACAAGGACCTGCCTACTACCAGGACCAATATTTTTGTCACTGCTGACATCTCTGCACTAACCCTGGACTGTAATATGGACAGTATCCCTGCCTGCTGCCTGAAAAACTGTGTTCGCTGTTGCTGACCAAGTCCCTGCCTGCTGCCTGGACCAGTGATATCCTCCTGTGGACAACTGCGCTTCTAAAACCACAGGTAATCTTTTCTTTACCCTTTGCTCAGCATAATGTATTTGGGGGTGTAATTCTTGGTATGTGCAGGCTATGTGTCCCTGGAACGCCGACGGTGTTTCTTGCATGTTGCGCCTCTGTATTTGGTCAGGCTGTGTAAAAGTCTCACACATGTGGTATCGTTATACTCAGGAGGAGTAGTAGAACGTATTTTGGGGTGTTATTTTTGCTATGTAAATGCTATGCGTTGGAAATATCTTATAAACGGACAACTTTGTGTAAAAAAAAATGCGTTTTCATTTTTTTCCACATTTTCCGAAAACTTCTGGAAAAAAATTAACCACTGAAAAGACTCATTATGCCTCATAGATTATACGTTGGGGTGTTAGCTTTCCAAAATGTGGTAATTTTCTGGACGTTTCCATTGCCCTGGTGTTCCAGGGCCTTCAAAACTGTAATAGGTGGTTGAGAAATGAAATGTGTAATTTATGCTCCTAGAATGCCTGAAGGTGCTACTTCAAAATTAGGCCTCTGTATGTGGTCAGGCTGTGTAAAAGTCTCACACATTTGGTATCGTTATACTCAGGAGGAGTAGTAGAATGTATTTTGGGGTGTTATTTGTGGTATGCACATTCCGTGTGGGAGAAATAAGCTATTACAATGAGAATTTTGTGAAAAATAAAAAAAATAAAAAAAAATCGTAATTTTGCAAAGAATTATGGGAAAAAATGACAACTTAAAATAACTAACCATGCCTCTTACTAAATACATTGGAATGTCTACTTTCCAAAAAGGGGTCATTTGGGGGGCATTTGTACTTTCCTGGCTTGTTAGGGTCTCAAGAATGGAGATAGGCCTTAGTACATCAGATGTGATCTTTTTTTGCAAATCTTTATGATTTGCACCATAGCTTGTAGACTCTATAAATTTCACACAGATCATATAATATGCAAAAATTTGGGTTATTTTTACCAAAGATGTGTAGTAGTATAAATTGTGGCCAAAATTTATGAAGAAAAATTGCTAATTTGCTAAATTTTGTCACAGAAACGAAGAAAAATTCATTTTTTTTCAAAATTTTCGGTCTTTTTTCATTTATAGCGCAGAAAATAAAAAACCGAGAGGTGATCAAATACCACCAAAAGAAAGCTCTATTGGTATGAAGAAAAGGACAAAAAAATCATTTGGTTACAGTGTTGCATGACTGAGTAATTGTCATTCAAAATGTGAGAGCACTGAAAGCTGAAAATTGGTCTGGGACTGAGGGGGGTTTAAGTGCCCAGTAAGCAAGTGGTTAAAGGCTTATATGCAAGTTATTGTCATAAAAAGTGTTTGGGGACCCGGGTCCTGCCCCAGAGGACATGGATCAATGCAAAAAAAAGTTTTAAAAACGTCTTTTTTTTGGGAGCAGCGAAATAATGCTTAAAGTGAAACAATAAAAGTGTAATATTCCTTTATATTTCGTACCTGGGGGGTGTCTATAGTATGCCTGTGAAGGGGCGCATTTTTCCAGTGCTTAGAACTGTCCCTGCACAAAGTGTCATTTCTGCAGGCAAAAAAGTATTTTAAAAGCACGCATGGCTATAATGAATTGTCGGCTCCCCGTAATACAGAGAGCAGTCATTGAAAGTCATTGATAAAAAAAAAAAGCGCGGGGTTCACCCCAAATTCAATTACCAGGCCCTTCAGGTCTGGTATGGATTTTAAGGGGAACTCCATGCCAAATTAAAAAAAAAATGGTGTGGAGTTCCCCCCAAAAATCCATACCAGACCCTTTATCCGATTACGCAACCTGGCAGGCTGCAGGAAAAGAGGGGGAAGGGGAGAGCGGCCCCCTCCTGAACCATACCAGGCCACATGCCCTCAACATTGGGAGGATGCTTTGGGGGTCTGTGACCCCTCAAAGCACCATGTCCCCATGTTGATGGGGACAAGGGCCTCATCCCCACAGCCCTGGCCAGTGGTTGTGGGGGTCTGCGCACGGAGGGCTTATCAGAATCTGGAAGCCCCCTTTAACAAGGGGACCCCCAGATCCCGGCCCCCCCATTTGCAATGGTAAGGGGGTACAAAAGTACCCCTACCATTTCACAAAGAAAGTGTAAAAAATTGGCTCATCCCTACTGGAGATAACAAAGTAATAATACAGTAAAACCTTGGAATGCGAGCATAATTTGTTCCAGAAACAAGCTTGTAATCCAAAGCACTTGTATATCAAAGCGAATATCCCCATAAGAAATAATGGAAACTCAAATGATTCGTTCCACAACCATTTTATTCATAGAACCTTCAGTTTATAGTCCATATAAAAAGATTATAGCAATGTGATCATAAAATGTCCATTCACAAATGGAATCCTCCACAAGGGGATTAGAAGCAAAATCCAGAAGGAACTACAGAGTATAAAAGAGAAGAGAGGGCACCTCTAAGGCCGCGTACACACGCGGGGACTGTTCGCTCAACTTTGTCCGTAAAACAGTTTCGGCAAACAGTCCGCTCAAAATTAGCATGGACGGACATGGCCACACACGACGAACGAACAGTTTGCTGAAACCGTGCGCGATGACGTGAACGGCACGTACGACGGGACGAAAAATACGATGTCCTATACACTGCATTATAACTTTCGGCGTGTAAATCCTTTCTGAGCATGCGCGGAACTTAGTTTGACGAACAAGCCTACACACGCGGGGACTGTCCGCTGAAACAAAGTTTCAGCGGACAGTTTTTCGGAATTTCCGAAAAACCTTGTTCAGCGGACTGTTCGCTGAAACTGTCCTCTGAAAGCCCACACACGAGCGGACTGTCCGCCGAAACACTGTTCAGCGGACAAAGTTGGGCGAACAGTCCCCGCGTGTGTACGCGGCCTAAGTGTAGCAATATGTTGCTAAATGTTGTTCCTTCATTAAATGTAACCATATTGCTACAATTTATACTCAGTTGTGACATGACGCTACTTCTACATAAAAAATGAATGCTAATTTTTCTACAATTCAATAAAATATTGTTACTGCAGTTAAAAAGTATAAATATAATTACTGAAGAAAACAAAGTAATATATACACTATATTAGCAAAAGTATTTGGACACCTGTCTTTACACCCACATGAACTTTAATGACATCCCAGTCTTAGTCCGTAGGGTTCAATATTGAGTTGGCTCCGCCCTTTGCAGCTATAACAGCTTCAACTCTTCTGGGAAGGCCGTCCACAAGGTTTAGGAGTGTGTCTATGGGAACGTTTGACCATTCTTCCAGAAGCCCATTTGTGAGGTCAGGCACTGATGTTGGACGAGAAGGCCTGGCTCGTAGTCTCCGCTCGAATTCATCCCAAAGGTGTTCTATCGGGTTAAGGTCAGGACTCTGTGCAGTCCAGTCAAGTTCCTCCACCCCAAAAGCGCTCATCCATGTGTTCAAGGTCCATGGACCTTGCTTTGTGCACTGGTCCAAATCATTTGGTGGAGGGGGGATTATAGTGTGGGGGTTGTTTTTCAGGGGTTGGGCTTGGCCCCTTAGCTCCAGTGAAGGGAACTCTTCAGGCGTCAGCATACCAAGACATTTTGGACAATTTAATGCTCCCAACTTTGGGGGTGACCCCTTCTTGTTCCAACATGGCTGTGTACCACTGCACAAAACATAATCACACCCCAAAGATTGCAGTAAATCGCTGTAACACAACCTTCTTCTCTTCCTAGGCATCCATCAGGTCTGTTTGCTTTTTTCTATAAAAAATGAGGGGCTTTTCCCTACAAATACGACACTTATGTTGTAGAGACCAGTTTGCTGTTTTACCAGTACACTTGTAGGGAGGTTGCTTACAGGTGTGCTGGTTTTAGTTATTGGCTGACCCAGGCTGGGGGGTTAATCAGTGGGCTGCGGTTCCATGGCTGTTTGAATCCAACCTATCCACCTGTGATATAAATTTGGGAAAAGGCTGGGTTCAGGGCTCTGTTTAGTCCAGCTCCACTAGCAGGACATGTTGTGGGGTCCCTGGAGGAGGACTGGTGGGCCTTTCAGTCTGTTGGAACCACTGGGGTTTCTGAGATCAACCAGGACTTGGAGAGCACCAGCTGTGGACTGTCACAGACCTGTGGCTGCAGGAGAACCATTGCCCAGAGAACTCTGTGTTTTAATGTGTGTTTAAGTTATCCAGCATGAGCTGGTCACTGGTTGATTTCTATGCCCACCCGAGCTTCCATCTAGCTTGGGTAATCCATCAGCGCTTCATTGGGTCTTAGCTACATTTACATGGGACTATATTGCAGCTAGGACCAGTAGGAATACCCGCTAACTTTACTAAGTGTCGCTTTGAAGGCCCATCATCCTGCAACGTCGCTCTTTTGGGACTATGTTCTCCTTTTGGTTAAACATGGGCCGGAGGTTATTACTGGGAGGGAGCTTGCTTGGGAACATCTCATCAAGGTTTCGTAACCACAGCTATGGAACTGTTGCCTGGTTACTCTATGAATGGCATTTGGGTACCTTTAACAAGCTGTCACTTCAGCCCAGTCCACAGAACACAAAACTTTTTGGTTCATACCATCTGGAGGGACCTGGGGCTATCATGGGATTGCTGCTGCTCCCTTGGGTTTACCCCAAAAGAACTATCATTGTAACATATGGCTTCTTATGTATAATGTATTTCTATGTGGGCACCGGGGGGGCATTGTCTGTTTGTAAGGTGATTAGCTATAGTCACTTGCCTCGTGTTCCAGAACCTGCCTCGTGTTCCAGAGCTTGTGAAGCAGCTTCTTGGCAGAGATTACCAGTTGGGGTGTCCAGAGTCCATTACTAGAGTGGATGACCAAGCCATCCTCATCCTCCTCATCCTCCTCATCCTCTCTCACCCAGGGTACTGGCAAAGCAGCTGCCAACGCAGCCTCTTCCCTCATCTCAATGTTATCAGTCACTCCTTCCCTAGCCCCACCATGTCTTCCTGAGGAGTCCCCTGAACTGTTTGAGCACAGTGTTGGGTACATGCTCCATGAGGATGCCCAGCATTTTGAAGGCTCTGATGATACCCAGCTAGAGGAAGGCAGTAGTGTGAGCCCAGAGAGAGGGGATGCCCAAGAAGGACAGCAATCTGGCAGTCATGTTCCCCCAGCTGCAGCATACTGCCAGGTTTGCTCCAGTGATGAGGAGGGAGGGGATGATGAGGTCACTGACTCCACATGGGTGCCTGAAAGGAGGAGGAGGAGGCACATCTCCAACGAGGCAGGATGCCCTCCAGGGGCCAGCTTAAGGGCAGCACACCGACTGCATCACACCGCAGAGCTCCGCATGTGCAAAGTACTGCCTCTGCGTGTTATTCCAAAAGTTCTTTGGTGTGGGCCTTTTTTGAGACGAGTGCATCAGATCGCACCGCTGCTATTTGCAACATATGTTTCAAGTGTATCTCGCATAGCCAAAACATTAGCCGCTTGGGCCCCACATGATTGACCATATATACATATGTCAACCTGACATGCAGTTCGTTGGCAAGCGTACTTAAAAGACCCACACCAAAGAACAAAGCGGACCTCTCTTTGCTCCTCATCAGCTGGGATCTCCAACCCCACTATACCTTCAGTCCTCTCTGAAACCTGCACTGAGAGGAATGAAGGTGTAGAATTAGGTGTGTCACAGCCAAGTACTTGTGGGCAATCTGCTATCGGTACTCCGACGTCCGATTTTACCAGGCAAATTTCCCTGCCCCAGCTGCTGCACGGTAAGGTGCATATTACCGCTAGGGATGAGCTTCGTGTTCGAGTCGAACGTACGTTCGACTCGAACATTGGCCGTTCGGCCGTTCGACGAATTCCGAACGTTTTGGCCGTTCGCGTCAAAATTCGAGTGACGCGCGCGCGGACCACAATGCACTGCGTTGGCGCAGTGCATTGCTGCCCGATGATTGGCCAAGCATGCACTGTGACCCCGCATGCTTGGCCAATCGCAGCGCCGGCAGCGAGGAGAGCCATGATTGGCCACAGGCATCCTGCCTGTGGCCAATCATAGCTCAGGCTGTGTAGTGCACGCCCCACACTATATAAGGCCGCCTTTGAGGCGGCTTCGTGTAGTGTGTTACTTTGCATCTGAAGCAGTGGGTGTTCTGTGTACCTTCAACACAGTACACACCAATCGTTTTTGGCTGATTTCCTATCTTGCTGCTGTGTAGTGGTTGTTGTCTGTGCCCTGACTGCAGTATACACCACTATATTCACCTCACCTATATAGCTAGTGATCTAGCTTTAACCACTTAACAACTGCCCATTGCCGATTAACGGCTTCAGGGCGGTTGTTTAACTCAGAGAGGCCGTTAATTAACGGCCTCCCAGAATTCTGCTCTCGCGTGCCCCGAGGTGTGCGCACTCGAGAGCATCCGTGACCGCCGGGTCCATAGGACCCGGCGCATCACGGTAAACGGCCGCTCATAGCGGCCGTTTACCACGTGATTGCTCCGTCAAATGACGGAGTGATCACTTGGAAACAAACCGGCGTCATGTTATGATGCCTGTTCCTCCCTCCCCTTTCTGTACCGATCGGTACAGCGGAGGGGAAAGAGATCGGTGTCAGCAGCGATGTGGGCTGCATCTGCAGTGCCCACATCGCTGCTCACCGAATTTAACCCCTCAATTCCCTGCCAATACTCTGCAATACCAGTGCATACTCTGCAGTACCCTGCCATTACTCTGCAGTGCAGTACCCCGCCATTACTCTGCAGTGCAGTACCCCGCCATTACTCTGCAGTGCAGTACCCTGCTATTACTCTGTAGTACCCCGCCAATACCCCGCCAATACTCTGTAATACCCTGCCATAAATTGCCATACCCAGCCATACTCAGAGATACCCAGCCATACTCGGTGATACCCTGAAATACCCAGCCATAGACGCCCCCCACCCCTCACCGCCCTCCGGTGCTTCTACCAACTCGCCAGTACGATCAAAGCCAGAATCTTTTTTTTATTTTTTATTTCAGGCTTCCCAGCCTAGAGGTGAGATGTGGGGTCATATTGACCCCCCAGATTTCACTGTAAAGAGGACCTGTCACCCCATATTCCTATTACAAGGGATGTTTACATTTCTTGTAATAGGAATAAAAGTGATCAAAAATATATTTTTGGGAAAAAAAATGTCAAACTAAAATAAATAAATAAAGTAAAATGAACAATAAAAAAATAAAATTAAAATTAAAGCGCCCATGTCCCCATGTGCTCGCATGTGCCACACATGTGAGGTATCGCCGAGAATGTTAGAGCGAGAGCAATAATTCTAGTCCTAGACCTCCTCTGCAACTCAAAACATGTAACCAGTAAAAAAATATTTAAAGCGTCGCCTATGGGGATTTTTTAAGTAGCGACGTTTGGCGCCATTCCACGGGCATGTGCAATTTTGAAGAGTGACATGTTTGATATCTATTTACTCAGCATAACTTCATCTTTCACTTTATGCAAACATTGGGCTAACAAGTGGTTAATAATAGAGCTTGCAGTCAGTAGTGTTAGGAGATAGTGCGTGCTGTCTGCGTGCTCTGTACCCAGTACATACCACTATAATATAGGGCAGGCCCCTACTTTCAAACATCCAACTTACAAACATCTCCTACTTGCAAACGCAAGGAGACAGCAGCAAGTGAGATGAAAAAAGACGGACGACAAAACAAATTATACAGGGGTGATAACCCTTCCCTATGTTTTCCAAAAAGCTTAAAGATAGTTTTTTTGACTGGAGCTACACTTTAAAAATGTACCAGTTGAAAATGACAAACAGATTCAACTTAACACAACAAACCTACACAGTCCCTGTCTTGTTTGCACCGCCTGTATACTGCTGTTCTGAGTATATAGGGCCTGGGGGCCACACGCATTTCCTTTTTTTAATATGGGTACGGGGTTCCCCTTAATATGCGTACAAGACCCAAATAGGCTGGTAATGGGCAGGGAGGGCTACCCATGCCATGTTTCTCAATGATTTTCAACCATATTGCAGGAACCAGATATAACATTAAAACCGCAAGCAGTTTTAAATGGTGTTATTTCCGTTTAATGTCATTTTGTGCAGGGACTGTTCTAAACACGGGAAACACGTGGCACTTCACAGGCATACTACAGACACCCCGCAGGCACCATATTTAAAGGAATATTTCACTTTTTTTTTTTCACTTTAATCGTCATTAAAATCAGTGCTCCCGCCAAAACGGTAGTTTTTAAAACTTTTTTTTGCAGTGACCCATGTCCCCTGAGGCAGGAGGCAGGTCGCCAAACCCTTTTTAGGACACTATCTTGCATATTACCCGTTAAAATTAACACTTTCCAATTCGAACGTTCGAGTCCCATAGACTTCAATGGGGTTCTAACGTTCGTACCGAACGCGGGGGTCGTTCGCAAGTTCTGGTGCGAACCGAACCGGGGGGTGTTCGGCTCATCCCTAATTACCGCTGACTCCTGGTCCAGCAGTCATGGACAGGGACATTACCTATCTTTCACGGCACATTGGGTGACTCTTCTGGCAGCTGGGAAGGATGCAGGACAAGGGGCAGTAGTGTTGGAGGTTGTTCCGCCACCACGCCTCCAAAATGCTACTACTGGTGATTGGGACTATCAGGGCTGGCTTAGCCCTTCCTTCTCTGGGCTGGCTGCTCAGCTGTCGGCTAATTGCCAGCTCTCATCTCTCTCCATAGTTACCAGATGTTCCTGATCCTGCTCGTCTGACCTGCCTACTTAAAGCTGTCCAGCTCACTTTATCTCTGCCTTCGCCTTGGTCACATCACAAGAAACCATTGCCTGCGGTTCTGTTTAAAGACTGGCTTGCTGACATCCCTTCTCGCTCCTTATCCTGCTTGCTGTTGCTTCATTTGGATCCCTAACTTCTGGCCTGGCTGATTACCCAATCTGGTTATTGAACTCTGGCCTGGCTGACTACTCGATCCGGTTACTGGACTCTGGCTATGCTTTGACTATGCTTTCTCTACTTACCTTTTTATTTTTATTTAATAAACAAGTGTGATTTAATTGTACTTCTGTCTCGGTCTGATTCATGGTTTCTGACAGTGACACACCTCTCTCCTCCACCCCCTCCTCTTCTTCTTCCTCCACGGCCTCTTCCTGTGCTTTGTCCTCGGAACCAGTGGTGCTCCGTAGGCATTCAAGGGGCTACGCAAGTACGCAGGCAAAACGATGCCATGCCCTGCTTGCGCTGGTGTGCTTGGGGGAGAGGAGCCACACTGGGGCAAATATTCTGTCAGCTCTGGAGGGGTAGGCTGAGAAGTGGTTGACACCATGCAAGCTTAAGCCAGGAATGGTGATTTGCGACAATGGCACCAACCTCCTCTCCGCCCTCCGACAGGGACAACTGACCCATGTGCCCTGTGTGGCTCACATCCTTAAGTTGGTGGTGCAGCAGTTCTTGGGCAGGTACCCGGGCTTACAGGATGTCCTGAGGCAGGCCAGGAAAATCTGTGTGCATTTCCGCCGGTCATATAATGCCAGTGCTCAGATGGCTGACCTCCAAAAGGAATTGAACCTGCCAAAGAACCGCCTAATCTGTGACATGCCCACCAGGTGGAACTCAATGTTGGCCATGCTGCAGCAGCTGCACATGCAGCAGAGGGCCATCAGAGTACTTGTGCGACTATGGCACAAGGACAGGGTCAGGGGAGCTTGTTTTTTTTCCCCCCACGCCAGTGGGCCATGATCAGGGATGCATGCACTGTCCTGTCACCATTTGAGGAGGCCACAAGGATGGTGAGCAGTGACAGTGCATGCATCAGTGACACTGTACCTCTTGTCCACCTCTTGGAGCATACGCTGCATGGAATAATGGACAGGGCACTTGAGGCAGAACAGAGGCAGGAAGAGGAGGACTTCCTTGCCTCTCAAGGCCCCCTTTATCCAGACAATATAAACTATGGAGATAGAGGGGAAGGATGGGGCTGGAGGGTAAACAACCCCCGGGATTTTTAAACGGTACCCAAATGGAGGCAAATGAAGAAAATGCCCAAAATAAAATAAGTAATATTTTTATTCAACAGACAAAAATTAAAAAAAAAAACCATTCAGACATAAATTCATTAGCTGTGTACAGAGGAGGTACAGATCATGTAACCACAAGGTATTACCAATCCTATACACGAAAAAATGCTGCTAATTTCAACATGTTTCGCTCTCTTGAGCTTCTTTAGGATAATGCAGCTTTAGTTAAAAACTGAAAAAATAGATAACCAATATGTTAGATAGGAATATATATATGTATGTAAATTATATTAAATCAAATACATTAAATAGAAAAAATAGAGTAAATAGATTACAACAAACTTAACAATGATAACAATATCGGACAACAGTATATTTGAACTATTATTCAAATTATTCAAAAGTAATCAGGTGCGTGGTATAGCATCTTACCATGTGGATCAAGGCTCATAGGTTATAGCGTTTATGAATGATTCAATACTAATGCAATTAGTGAGGATGAAAAGCCGCATATAAAGATCCTACAACCCCAAAGACAGTCTACAGAGATGAACAATTATAATAGTAAGGCAAAATAGACCATGGTAAAAATAATGATAATACCCTTGAGCCTTGATCCACATGGTAAGATGCTATACCACGCACCTGATTACTTTTGAATAATTTGAATAATAGTTCAAATATACTGTTGTCCGATATTGTTATCATTGTTAAGTTTGTTGTAATCTATTTACTCTATTTTTTCTATTTAATGTATTTGATTTAATATAATTTACATACATATATATATTCCTATCTAACATATTGGTTATCTATTTTTTCAGTTTTTAACTAAAGCTGCATTATCCTGAAGAAGCTCAAGAGAGCGAAACATGTTGAAATTAGCAGCATTTTTTCGTGTATAGGATTGGTAATACCTTGTGGTTACATGATCTGTACCTCCTCTGTACACAGCTAATGAATTTATGTCTGAATGTTTTTTTAAAAAAATTTTGTCTGTTGAATAAAAATATTACTTATTTTATTTTGGCCATTTTCTTCATTTGCATCCATTTGGGTACCGTTTAAAAATCCCGGGGGTTGGTTACCCTCCAGCCCCATCCTTCCCCTCTCTCTCTATAGTTTATATTTAATAGTGGGATGTGGTACCCCTTTATAACCATTTTTTTGTTGATCACTTCATCTTTATATGCTTTTTATCCAGACAGTGTTCCTGCTGGCCCGCCGATCACACAGGAAGAGGAGGAGGAGGATGATTGTGTCAGCATGGAGGTGGAGCCTGGCACTCAGCACCGGCAGCAGGCTTTTAGGGGTCATTTACAGTCCCAATAAACCCGTGGACTTGTACGTGGCTGGGAGGAGGTGGCTACGGATCATGTCGTCCTTAGTGACCCAGAGAACTCCGGACCGAATGCCTCAGCTAACCTACGCTGCATGGCCTCCCTGATCCTGCAAAGCCTGTGGAAGAATCCTCGTATTCAGTGGATCAAGGAGAGGGATCATTACTGGCTGGCCACTCTCCTTTATCCACGGTACAAGGGTAAGGTTGCGGACCTTATCTTGCCATCGCAGAGGGAGCTGAGGATGACATCTTCGGGAGGCCTTGCAGAAAGGTCTGTGCAACGCGTTCCCAGAGACTGGGAGGTTACAAACTCCTGGTCCTGGACAACGTGTTGCTGATGCTTCGGTAAGAAGGAGCAGTGGAGAAGGTGGCCGTCTGACCGATGCGTTCAGACAATTTTTTAGTCCGCAGCCCCAAGGTATGATCGGCTCCAGCAACCATCGCCAGCGTCTGATTTACATGGTGCAGGAATACCTAGGGGGAAGGTCAGACTTTGACACCTTTCCCACCGAAAATCCTCTGGGTTACTGGGTCTTGAGGATGGATCACTGGCCAAAGCTTGCACAGTATGCAATTGAGCTACTGGCCTGTCCTGCATCCAGCGTTCTTTTGGAATGCGCATTCAGTGCTGCTGGAGGCTTTGTAACCGATCACAGGGTGCGCCTGTCCACCGACTCGGTTGATCAACTGACCTTCATAAAAATGAGTTAGTCTTGGATCACCCACAGCTACCAAGCACCTGATGCTGATGTAACCGATTTTTTTTTTTAAATGTCACATCCCTTCAAGACTGCCTATGCTGATGCTGAGTGACTGTCCTGTTATGCTGAGTTACTATCCTCTTCCTCCTCAATGATTCTGCTGATAGCTTGGAAGAACATTTTTGGTTCTGGGCGCCGCCACCAGTGGCTAAGGCCCAATTTTTTAGCCCCTGTTTAACAGGGGTGTTTACAATTTTTGATGCAATACTTTGCAACAGGGCTCATTCCTGTGCTCCAACTAGAGTATCTGTGAGGGGTTGCAGTGTCGTGGCACCAGTGCCTAAGGCCCAATTTTTCTGCCCCTGTTCAACAGGTGCATGCAATTACAATTCTTGATATAATAGTTCACAGCAGGGTGTTCTAACACCCACCAAGAGCAGGGCTGGACTGGGACAAAAACTTGGCCCTGGACTTCATCATGACCGGCCCACTTTAATTTTGAGTGTCCCCTTCACATCTGAGTGCCCTTCAGAAGCCCCCTTTACATCAGAGTCCCCTACAGAAGCCCCCTTCGCATCAGAGTCCCCACCAGAAGCCCCTTCACATCAGAGTCCCCACCAGCAGCCCCCTTCACATCAGACAGTCCCCACCAGAAGCCCCCTTCACATCAGAGTCCCCACCAGCAGCCCCCTTCACATGAGAGTCGCCATCAGCAGCCCCTTCACATCAGAGTCCCCACCAGCAGCCCCTTCACATCAGAGTCCCCTACAGAAGCCCCTTTCACATCAGAGTCCCCTACAGAAGCCCCTTTCACATCAGTCCCCATCAGAAGCCCCCTTCACATCAGTCCCCATCAGAAGCCTCCTTCACATCAGAGTCCCCTACAGAAGCCCCTTTCACATCAGTCCCCATCAGAAGCCCCCTTCACATCAGTCCCCATCAGAAGCCTCCTTCACATCAGAGTCCCCTACAGAAGCCCCCTTCACATCAGTCCCCACCAGTAGCCCCTTAACATCAGAGTCCCCATCAGAAGCCCCCTTCACATCAGAGTCCCCACCAGCAGCCCGCTTCGCATCAGTCCCCATCAGAAGCCCCCATTCAAATCAGAGTCCCCACCAGCAGTCCCCTTCACATCAGTCCCCATCAGAAGCCCCCTTCACATCAGAGTCTTCTACAGAAGCCCCCTTCACATCAGTCCCCATCAGAAGCCCCCTTCACATCAGACTCCCCTACAGAAGCCCCTTCACATCAGAGTCCCCCCCAGCAGCCCCCTTCACATCAGAGTCCCCACCAGAAGGCCCCTTCACATCAGAGTCCCCACCAACAGCCCTCTTCACATCAGAGTCCCCACCAGAAGTCCTCTTCACATCAGAGTGTCCTCCCTCTCCCCCCCCTCCCACATGCACTCACAGTTTTGAAGGCAGCTTTTCTTCCTCTCTCCAGTCATGTGATAAGAAGTGATAAGGGGAGAGAGGAAGGAAAGTCTTCCGGCTGTCTATCTTACCCTGCAGGCTGGAGGGAGCATAACGCCTAATCCTCTCTCCAGCAAGTGACGGAGCTGCTCCTCCTGACAGGAGTGAAATCGCGATCACTCACTGTCAGAGAGGAGCGGCTCCAGGACTGCATCTGACCGGCCCACTGAGCCATCGGCCCACCCGGAATCTCCCGGTAGTCCAGATGGCCAGTCCATGCCTGACCAAGAGTCACTTTGAGGGCTTTCAGTGTTGTGGCAACACCAACACCTTAGGCCCACATTTCTGCAGAGCATATAGAGCAGGCCCCTACTTTCAAACATCCAACTTACAATAGTCTCCTACTTGCAAACGGAAGGAAACAACAGGAAGTGAGATGAAATCTACCCCTAGGAAGGGAAATTCTCTCCTGTAAGGGTTGATATGGGAAAAAAAGTGTCTCCTCTCCACTGATGCTTTATTCCAATCCTTGTTTTACTAAAACCCCCACATTTTCAAAAAACATTGGTCATTTGGACAGGAAGTGAGGCGAGGTGGAGCCTGGCACTCAGCATCAGCAGCAGTCTTTTAGGGATCATTTACAGTCCCAATAAACCCGTGGACTTGTACGTGGCTGAGAGGAGGTGGCTGCAGATCATGTCATCCTTAGGGATCCAGAGAACTCCGGACGAATGCCTCAGCTAACCTATGCTGCATGGCCTCCCTGATCCTGCAAAGCCTGCGGAAGGATCCTCGTATTCAGCAGATCAAAGAGAGGGATCATTACTGGCTGGCCACTCTCCTTGATCCACGTTACAAGAGGTGTTACGTGATCCTTGATCCACGTTACAAGAGGTGTTGCAGTGTTGTGGCACCAGTGCCTAAGGCCCAATTTTTCTGCCCCTGTTCAACAGGTGCATGTTATTACATTCTTGATATAATAGTTCACAGCAGAGCGTTCTAGTGCCCACCAAGCAGGGCCAGATTAGGAACATCATGCGCCTGGTGCTGAGGATTTTGTTGGGGACTTTTATAAACAATAAATAAATAAAAATGCTAACTATTTTTTGTTATAACAAATTAAATTAAAGAGAGAGAGAGGGAGGATGAGAGAGAGAGTGAAAGAGAGAGAGAGAGAGAAAGGGGATGAAAGAGGTGTGAGGGGTAAGGGAAGGAGGGTGAGAGAGAAAGGGGGGGATGGGAGAGAGAAGATGCACATGAGTATGTGTGGGAATGACATCAATGTAGCCTGGCCAAGGCAAGTGACCGAAGGCACAGAACCCAGAAGGAAGTCCGGGTGAAGATGGAAGTGCCCGGGCCCCGCTGGACTGATCACAGCACAGCACTGGAGGGCTCAGTCTGACAGGTAAGTGTACCCTAATGAATGTGCTAATATACTGTGCATATTTGTACATTATGGCATAACCTACCCCAGGGCCTCTAAAAAGTAGTAATGTTAGAAAAGTTTACTACCGCTTTACTATCACAGGAGCCTCTCATGGGGCCCCCTACTGACCCTGTGGCCCTTGGGCAGGGCCTAAGTGCATAGTTGTCAACATTTCAAAAATATTTTCAGGGAGGCTTTTTTTACAAGTGCTATATTTATAGTAGCTGACATCCCCCGTGTTCCTCTATACATCACAATAGTAATTACAAAATGAATTAAGTTCTAATAATGGGGCAGAACAAATATGAGGACTGGGAGATTTCCTTTAGTTGAACTAACAAAAGTGCCCATTCTAGAGCTGGTAACATTGAGGATATTCAGTATAATTTTAAAGAACAGTTTTTGTGGGTAAGAGGCATAGGAGAGGAGTATGGATGGTAGAAAAGTGGGAAGTATGTGCAGGTGAGGGAGAGGAATGTGGAGGGTCTAACAGTGGGCACTATGTACAGGAGAGGAGCGTGAAGGGTATGACAGTGGGCAGTATGCACAGCAGAGGAGTGTAAAGGGTATGACATTGGGCACTATGTATAAGAGAAGAGTGTGGAGGGTATGACAGTGGGCACTATGTATAGGAGAGAAGTGTTGGAGGTATGACAGTGGGCACTATGTATAGAAGAGGAGTGTAGAGGGTATGACAGTGCGTAGTATGTACAGGAGAGGAGTGTGGAGGGTATGACGGTGGGCACTATGTATAGGAGAGGAGTGTGGAGGGTACGACAGTGGGCACTATGTACAGGAGAGAAGTATATGACAGGGGCACTATGTACAGGAGAGCAGTGTGTAGGATATGACAGTGGGCGTTATGTTTAGGAGAGAAGTGTGGAGGGTATGTCTGTGAGCAGTATGTACAGGAGAGAAGTGTGGAGAGTATGACAGTGGGCACTATGTATAGGAGAGAAGTGTGGTGAGTATGAAAGTGGGCACTATGCATAGGAGAGAAGTGTGGTGAGTATGACAGTGGGCACTATGTATAGGAGAGAAGTGTGGTGAGTTTGAGAGTGGGCACTATGCATAGGAGAGAAGTGTGGTGAGTATGACAGTGGGCACTATGTATAGGAGAGAAGTGTGGTGAGTATGACAGTGGGCACTATGCATAGGAGAGAAGTGTGGAGGGTATGACAGCGGGCACTGGGCATAGGAGAGAAGTGTATAGGATATGACAGTGGGCACTATGTATAGGAGAAAAGTGTGGTGAGTATGACAGTGGGCACTATGTATAGGAGAGAAGTATGGAGAGTATGACGGTGGGCACTATGTATAGGAGAGGCGGATGAAGTAATCTGGGAAGGAAAAATGTAAAGGTTTGTGGAAGGATGTTTAGGGACTGTGTAGTGGTTAAGCGGGTCATACATGGATTAAAAAAATTACACCAATTAAGCAGAGACCAGCCATAGTCGATCTATGTATGGGCTAGCTGTTTTTACACAAGTCAACCTATTAACCGACTTGAGTACAACCAGCCTGTCAGGTTTTCCCCAAAACAATCAGTGCTGCCAGCTATAGTTAGCAACACTAATCATTGTATTCACTGGCAGAACACAATAACACTGCAGGAGTGATTGCCCCATTCACAGGGCAGCAGGTGAGAGGGTGTGTGGGGACAGGCTGGGGAGAGATACTAGTCAGTCCCTGGGTAGGCACTGGTTAGTACCAGAGCCAGATACACACAGGTTACATACGTCACGGTCGTTAGAGCGAGAGCAATAATTCTAGCACTAGACCCCCTCTGTAACTCTAAACATGTAACCTGTAAAAAAAATGTAAAGCATCGCTTAGTACACAACAAAAAATTGTGCTAACTTTAGTGTTTTTTTTTATGAATGAAACAGTTTCTTTCCAAAAAAAAACTTTGAAAAAATGCTGCGCAAATATCGTGTAACATAAAAAGTTGCAAAGACCACCATTTTATTCCATAGGGTCTCTGCTAAAACAATATATAATGCTTGAGGGTTCTGAGTCATTTTGTAGCATAAAAAAAAAAAAAAAAGAGTTGATATGGGAAAAAACGTGTCTCCTTTCCACTGATGCTTTATCCCAATCCTTGTTTTACTAAAAACCCCAAATTTTCGAAAAACATTGGTCATTGGGACAGAAAGTGAGGTGAAATCTTCTGAAGAGGTGCACAGATGGGAAAAAAATGTTACGGTGTGATAACCCTTCCCTATGTTTTCCAAAAAGCTTAAAAATAGTTTTTTTGACTGGAGCTACACTTTAAAAATGTACCAGTTGAAAATTACAAACAGATTCAACTTAATACAACAAACCTACACAGTCCCTGTCTGGTTTGCACCGCCTGTATACTGCTGTTCTGAGTATATAAGGCCTGGGGGCCGCACGCCTTTTCTTTTTTTAATATGGGTACGGGGTTCCCCTTAATATCCGTACAAGACCCAAAGGGGCTGGTAATGGGCAGGGAGGGCTACCCATGCCATTTTTCTCAATGATTTTCATCCGTATTGCCGGAACCAGATATTACATTAAAACCGCAAGCAGTTTTAAATGACTTTTTTTCCATTAGAAATGTCATTTTGTGCAGGGACTGTTCTAAACACGGGAAACACGTGGCACTTCACAGGCATACCATAGACACCCCCCAGGCACGATATTTAAAGGAATATTTCACTTTTTTTCACTTTCCCGAAAAAAATGCAGTTTTTAAAACTTTTTTTGCACTGATACATGTCCCCTGGGGCAGGACCCGGGTCCCCAAACCCTTTTTAGGACAATAACTTGCATATTAGCCTTTAAAATTAGCACTTTTGATTTTGAACGTTCAAGTGCCATTAATGGGGTTCTAAAATTTGCGCAAATTTTCGGTCCGTTTGCAGGTTCTGGTGCGAACCGAACCGGGGGGGGGTGTTCGGCTCATCCCTAATCACCATGTATAAATACATAAGCGGGGATATGATCTCGATGTATAATTATATAAGGGGGGGATATGATTTCCATGTATAAATATATAAGGGTTCCATATAGTGAACTTGGTGTTGAGTTATGCACTTTAGGTCATCACAGAGGACAAGGGGGCACTCTTTACATCTAGAGGAAAGGTGATTTAATATTCAAATACGGAAAGGTTTCTTCACAGTAAGAGCTGTGAAAATGTGGAATAGTCTCCCTGCAGAGGTGGTTCTGGCCAGCTCAGTAGATTTCTATAAGAAAGGTCTGGATTATTTCCTAAATGTACAGAATATAACTGAGTACTGACATTTATAGGTAAAGTTGATCCGGGGAAAATCCGATTGCCTCTCGGGGGATCGGGAAGGAGTTGTTTCCCTCCTGTAGCAATATGGATCATGCTTTGGTGTTTTTTTTGTTTTTTTTTTCCTTCCTCTGGATCACCTGTGGGTATAGGATTGTGTATTTAGGATTATATGATATTTTTTTCCCTTTTATTGATTGGACTGATGTCTTTTTCCAACCAGACTAACCATGTATTGTAATTCAGAAATTTGGATACATCTGAATCTCCCAATGACAAAGATTTTGTCTGAATTTCGATTTCCGATGGAAACAAAGTACACATGTCTAATAGAAAACAAATTGGAACCGCGTTTACTTCAATTATCCAATCACGTGCGTGCAAGTTACAATCCTGTTTTTTTTTTCATTTCCGGTGTTCATGATTGGGTATTCAAAGTGAACGCAGCTTCACTTTATTGATTAGGCTCAGTGGGAATTCAGCTTCTCTACTGCTTTGGCCAACCGCTCCCCATTGCAATGCTAGTGAGTTCCAGGTGGGGCCCCTTTCAGAGTCTGGGCCCCTGGGGTCATTGTCACCTTCCCACCCCTTCCCCCATTGCCAGATCTGTTGGCGGTACTTTACCTGAATAATTCTAAATGAACAGATTGGAGAAAAGTGAGAATTTTAATAAAGCAATCTTTTTAACACACAATGCACAAAAAGCTTCCAATCATAGCAAACACTTTAGGCATCCCCGGCCTCAGCGCTGGAAGAGCCATCTCCAGATCCAGCTCCAGATCTATGGCCTCCTCTTCCACCTTGTCTGATGCCCCCTCCATGTCACTTGCCCCTATCAACTCTGATGGCCCCACCAAGTTCGAAGGCCTCACCAATTTTGATGGCCCCACCAAATCTTCTGACCCCACCAAATCTTCTGACCCCACCAAATCTTCTGACCCCACCAAATCTTCTGACCCCACCAAATCTTCTGACCCCACCAGATCTGATGCAACAACGACTGCCACCACCTTGACCTTTTTGTGATCTTCTTACTCTTCTTGAGTGCTGAAAAATAAAATGAAGGTTTAATTAGGAGTTAATTCAAATATTTAGGGTTAGTTTAAAATTTTAAGATACGGACCAACTTTTCTAAAATAATCCCTTTAGACCGTGTTAAAAAAAAAAAAAGTCTCAGGCCGCGTACACACGGGCGGATTGTCTGCCCAACTTAGTCCGCTGAACCGCGTTTCAGCGGACAATCCGCTCGTGTGTGGGCTTCAGCGGACTTTTTCAGCGGACAGTCTGGCGGACTAAGTCTTTCGGAATTTCCGTAATTTTGTCCGTCCAAACTTGGTTTCAGCGGACAGTCCGCTCGTGTGTAGGCAAGTTGGACGGACTAAGTATGGCGCATGCTCAGAAAGGATTTACACGGCTGAAGGTTGCATTGCAGTGTATTGGACGTCGTTTTTCTAGTCCCGCCGTACGTGCTGTACACGTCATCGCGCACGCTTTCAGCGGACTGTCTGTTCATCGTGTGTGGTCAAGTCCGTTCATTCAAATGTTGGACGGACTGTCTGTCGGATTGTCTGACGAACTTAGTTGGGCAGACAATCTGCCCGTGTGTACGTGGCCTCAGACTACAGTAATCCCATTCTATCCGTAGCTCTCCACTGCAGTACCTCGGCTTCGCCACTAGATGCCCTCAATCTTCTAGGTGGAATTGTGCTCAGCATCACTCAGGCCGGGAGGAAGAACTAAGGAAATACTGTGAGTGTAAGGTGTCACGGCCCGCCCCTTGGGGAAGCATCACCACGGTGCAGTTCATTCACAGTGTACTGGTGCCGGGAAGGGGTGTTCTTGACATTATTGAGGACCACCCTGTAGTTAGCTGCAGTTAGCCAGTCTGCCACTAGGTGATTCTGTGCCAGCACAGTGTCTGTTTACAGCAGTGTCATCAGGTGCAGTGCCAGGGCAAGATCATCCATTGCCTGGGGAAAAGATGCCAAATTGCATTCCCCCATCCCTCGTTATGAGCAAGCTTGTGAGCAGGAGGGGGGAGAGAGAGCACAGCCCGCACCTCCTCCCGGCTCGCTCCTCCTCTCCTTGACACCTCCAGTGCTGGGCTGACAGAAGTAGTTATGTCGCTGTCACTACTCCTCACAGGTGTAACTAGAACCTTCAGGGCCCTGCTGCAAGAAGTGAAGGGCCCGACCAGAGCCCTTCCTACTGATCCCGGGGCCCTTTACTCCCATCATGGGACCCTGTCACGTACCTTACGGTAGAGTCTGATATGTAGCGGATTGCCTCTCTTACACCTCTACTGGGGGGCCTCGAGTCAGAGCAGACAGGGAGTGCAGGAGTGCAGAGCCGCACAAATGCCTGATTGGTCCCATCAAGGGACCCTTTATTACAGTCCCACAGTGGCCACCTTCCTGCCGTCTTGGGGTCCCCCCACGGTGGCAGAACACCAGAGCGCAGTCGCAATTGCGAACCCTGGTAGTTCCACCACTGGTGTCAGTGTTTTTTTTTTGTTTTTTTTTTACCATTTCATTTTTATTTATTTTTTAAAATTTTATTTTTCATTATTTTTTACATATTTTTTAAGACCCCTGTTGGTGGGCTTTGTGGAAATATTATGGGACTAAACAGACCCCTTATGTATCACTTTCGAGACAGAGAAAGAGACTGAGGACACCTATATCAGTCTCTTTCTCTGCAGCCTCAGCTGTAGAGAATGAATTAACAGGAAGAACTCTGTACAGAGCTTCTCATTGACTCATAAACTGAGGCATAGTAAACACAGTTTACTATGCTCCAGCTATAATTGAATAAAGAAAAAAAAAAAGATAGCAATTAAACTGACTCTATTCATTAAGACAAGGAATGGGCCAGTAAATTACACATTTACCAGCCCCTTCCCCACTCTCCATCCTGACACATCCCGTGCGAGGGGGGGGGGGTTAAACCACACAGGGGCCCAGGATAGCAGGACAGGGATTGGGAGGTGGAAGGGGTGACATGTAGAGGAACTGATGCCCTCCATTTCCCTCCTTCAGTCACTGAATATCTGTGGAAGGGAGAGGAGGAGAAGCGGGCATTCAGCACCTGCATTGAGGGATCAGTTCCTCTACATGCCCCCCACTGTCCATCTATTCAGGAGCAGGGGCCGGGTTGCAATGACGACCCCTGTGACCCCTGTAGGTACGCCCCTGGTTGTGATGAACCTGGAATGTATTTAGTTGATTCAACCCAAACGCTCAGTTGGGCTTTCAGCAATGGAGACAGCTATTATCACACATAAGAAGACGGATCTCACGTACTTCTTGATGGCCGTCTTGGCTCTGGCAGGTCACCACAACGATGTCCCGGTCGTCTTCCTCGAAGTATGATGTACACGACTTCACAACCTGGAACAACACAGAATGACATGTTACCAGCTGGGAATATGAACTGCTAGGAGTCCCAATATACAAAATATCATTATTCAGAGGGATTGAGAAGAAATTAGATTTTTGCATGACTAGTTTGAGAAAACCCAACCATAAAATAATCATTTTTAGGCCTGAAGATTAGCTAAACCGCCCCAACTAGTATGCATTTTCTGAAAGCAAAGACCCAGGAGAATAAAATGGTGGTAGTTACCATTTTAAATACACAGCAAAGGTAATTTTAGGGTACATAAATACAACACATTACCCAATTCTTGTTAAAAATATAATAGATGTATAGAGTAAATAGATACCCAACATGTGAAGCCTTAACCCCTCAATGCTGGCGCTTCCCAGCCCTTTAAGAGGTTCCTGATGCTGGGACGTGAGCGTCGTGATTGGCTGTCGCAAGTGGTCACATGATCAGAAAGCTCCTGATCGTGAGTAGACATCGGGAGCTTTCTGTTAGCCGCAGGTAACTGTGCTGGGAGCATGCAAGGTGTGCGCTTTCCGCACAGCTCTTTCTACATCCTGGTACAGTGGTGTAGTGGTTAGCACTCTCACCTAGCAGTAAAAAGGGTCACTGGTTCGAATCCCAACCACGACACTACCTGCCTGGAGTTTTGCATGGTCCCCCTGTGCCTGCGTGGGTTTCCTCCGGGTACTCCGGTTTCCTCCCACCCTCCAAAGACATGCAGGTAGGCTAATTGGCTTCTGTCCAAAATTGGCCCTAGTATATGAATGGGGACCTTGGATTGTGGGCTCCTTGAGGGTAGGGGCCGATGTGAGTGTGCAATGTACAGGGATAGGGACAATTGTAGACACTCACTCAGGTTGAACTGGATGGACTGGTGTCTTTATTCAACCTTACTAACTATGAAACTATGGTACGCATATATTCGGCTTCTCCAATTAAGGCATACCCCCCATACCCCCCCCCCCGTAACTCTGCATATATGCGTACCACTGGTGCAAAGAGTTTAAAATTGCTGACACCTATGAAACTCCAGTACCCAGAGTTTATATCCTTCTGTCCGGTGATTGGAGCTTTCCATCTGGATTGGACTTTTTCCCCCTTTTTTTCTTTCTTTCATTTTTTTTTTTTTCTTTATGTGCTCCACTTACCTTTGTTTTTATTGATTATCCCTTAGGTATATGTGATTGCCTATAGTGTTCAGCTTGCATTTCTCACGTTCTTTTATTGTGTTTGCGCTGATTATCTTTTTGTTTTTTATATCGTGCATGTTGGCGTGCACTAGAATGCAGGATTAGCGGCAAATATAAAATAATGGCACCACTGCGTGTCTGCTGCAGAGGCTGCCACCAAGTCAAATTCATGCGCTTACATTTCTTGTACTTAAAAAAAGAAAAAATACACTGAATGATGCGTTATTCTTTACAGAGCAACATTCATGTGCGTCTTTTATATCTGCCTGGAGATCTGCTTTCATCCGTAGCACCCCAAACCTAATACTGAGTTCAACCTTTTGAAAAGAGATCCGGTCACTTACTCCGCCCTCCTTGAATGCGCAGTCATCGGTCGGCGCGTTGTCACTCTTCTGGCACACGGTTTCTTGTATCGGGAAGGAAAGTTGATGAAAGCGAGATTTCTCAACCTGAAAATTAAGAATTAAAGTGGATGAAAAGTTTTTTTTTTCCCGTGTAGAAAATTCACTAGAAAATAAAGAGATTTTCAGTTTAGTGTGGAGAGAAAATATTTCACTTTTGCTACAAGCCAGTTTATTGAGCAATAACTCTACTCTACCCAATTCTTACAAAGGCTTTATTTTGGTAATATTATGTTGAAAAAAATGCAACAATAAAAAAAAAAAATGGGATTTTTATATACAGCTTACCTGTAAAATCCTTTTCTTGAGAGTACATCACGGGACACAGGAGCTTCATTACATAGTGGGTTATATAGGCACCTCTGGTGATTGGACACTGGTTGACCCCAATTAAGGAGAATTCCTCCCCTATATAACCCCTCCCATATGGGAGACACCTCAGTTTTGTAGCAAAGCAATAAGAAACCACGTAAAACCCAAGAGGGGCGGGAGCCCTGTGTCCCGTGATGTACTCTCAAGAAAAGGATTTTACAGGTAAGCTGTATATAAAAATCCCATTTTCTTGATCATACATCACGGGACACAGGAGCTTCATTACATAGTGGGATGTCCCATAGCAATGCTCAGATTGAGGGGAGGGAGACACAGATCATAAATCTAGACCGCCAGGGACCTGAGGACCTAAACTGCAGCCTGCAGTACACTGCGCCCGAAGGCGATATCCTCTTGCCCTCTGACATCCACCTGATAGAATCTGGTGAATGTGTGGACTGATGACCAAGTCGCAGCCTTACAGATCTGAGCCAGGGAGGCCTGGTGATGCACTGCCCAAGAAGCACTAACAGCCCTAGTAGAGTGTGCCTTCACCTGAAAAGGAGGAATCTTCCCCTTTACACTATAGGCCTGAGAAATAACCTGTCTCTGATCCACCTTGAGAGAGTGAATTTTGACGCCGCCTGGCCCTGTCTAGGGCCTTCCGGCAAAATAAATAAACAATCAGTTTTCCTTATCTGAGACGTTGCTTGAAGATAAATACTGATTGCTCTAACCATATCCAAAGTGTGCAAAGATTCTTCTTCTGTGGACTGTGGGTCCGGAAAAAAGGATGGTAGGATTACATCCTGATTCAAATGGAAACCCGAAACCACCTTAGGTAGAAAGGACCTGTTGGGACGCATAACCACCCGGTCCTTATGAATAATTAAATACGGCTTCTTACTGGAAAGAGCTGCCAACTCTGATACTCTTCTAGCCGTAGATATGGCTACTAAGAAGACCAGCTTTTTAGTCAAGAGAGCTAAAGAAGCCAGGTGTAAAGGTTCAAATGGTTGCCCCCTGTAAGGCCGAGAGAACCAAATTCAGATCCCATGGGCATACCGGAGGTTTAACTGGCGGCTTTGTCCGCATAGCCCCCCTGGATAAAAGCCCGTACTAGGGAATGTGATGCAAGCGGCTTTTGAAAAAATACCGACAGGGCCGAAATCTGCACTTTGATGGTGCTTATGACCAAATTCATTTCTAGGCCTGACTGGAGAAAGGCCAAGATTCTGTTAATGACATACTTTCTAGGATGCCATTTCACACCAGGAAACATATGTCCTCCAGATCTTGTAATAGATACGCCTGGAGGCCGGCTTTCTGGCATTGACCAGAGTGGAAAGGACTGGCCCCGAAAGACCACGGTCTCTCAGAATGTGGGTCTCAGCAGCCAAACCGTCAAATTCAGACTGCGTAAAGCAGGATGGTAGATTGGACCCTGTGAGAGCAGATCTGGCCGGAGAGGGAGGGTCCATGGCCTGCCTACTGCCAACTTCATGATCTCTACGTACCATGGTCGCCTGGGCCAAGCCGAGGCCACCAAAAGGACCGACTTTGTCTCCCTCTTGACCCTTCCCAGGAACCGCGACAGCAGCGGGCTCGGGGGGAAGGCATAGATCAGTTTGTACTGATCCCAGGGAACTGTCAGAGCATCTGACCCCTGAGCAAGTGTATCTCTTGTCCTTGACACAAACTTGTCCAGCTTCCTGTTGTACCTGGACGCAAACAGATCTACGTCTGGAGTACCCCACTTGTGACATATGTTCTGAAACACGTCGGGGTGCAGAGCCCATTCTCCTGGGCACAACTGCTGGCGGCTGAGAAAATCCGCCTGCCAATTCTCCACTCCTGGGATGAAGACTGCAGAAAGACACGGAACATGCTTTTCTGCCCAGACAAGTATGCGATTCACCTCTTTTTGGGCCACCAGACTTCTGGTACCGCCCTGGTGATTGATATAAGCCACTGCGGTGGCATTGTCGGACTGAACCCGAACTGGGAAACCTCGCAGTCTGTAAGACCACTCTATGAGTGCCATGTAAACTGCCCGGATCTCTAGGATATTTATGGGCAGTAGATTCTCGGTCGCAGACCATTTCCCCTGCGAGCACGTTCCCTCCAATACAGCTCCCCAGCCTGTCAGGCTGGCATCTGTTGTGATAATCTTCCATGAGAGAGGAAGAAAGGTTTTGCCCTTCAGCAAATTCCTGGTTTGTAACCACCAGACAAGACTCTTGCGTGTCCCGGGGGATAGACGCATAGGAAGATCCAGAGATTGGGCCTTCCTGTTCCAAGCCGCAAGGATGCATCCTTGTAAAGGCCTTGAATGGAACTGGGCGAATGGGACGGCCTCGAAGGAGGCGACCATTTTCCCTAACAGTCTCATGCACAACCGAATGGGGGAAGATCTTCTGCCCAGAATCAGGCGCACCAGATCTCCAATGGCCAAGGCTTTTAGCCTTGGAAGAAACACCCTGCCCTGAGCGGTGTCGATGATCATACCCAGGTATTCCAACCTGGTAGTCGGTTGTAGGGACGACTTTTCTAGGTTTATAATCCAACCTAGGCGTTCTAGATGTTCTAGCGTTTTGGTGACGCTGCGACTTAGGAACGCTGCAGTTTTCTCCATGAGAAGCAAGTCGTCTAGATAAGCCATGATGGCTATGCCCTGAGCTCTTAAGATTGCTAAGAGAGGGTCTAGAATCTTTGTGAAGACACGAGGGGCTGTAGCAAGCCCGAACGGCAAGGCCACAAATTGAAAATGGCGCCGCTCTACCGCGAACCTTAGGAATTTTTGGTGTGCGGGAAAAATTGGCACATGGAGATATGCATCCTTGATATCCATTGATGCCATGAATTCTCCTCCTTGCAGGGAGGAGACCACAGTGCGGATTGACTGCATTCGGAAGGTCTGGATGTGTAAAAACCGGTTCAGGTCTTTCAGATCCAAGATAGGTCTGACACTTCCACTTGGTTTTGGAACGGTGAAGAGATTTGAGTAAAACCCTGAACCCTGATCTTTCGGGCTCACTTCTACTATCACCCCCTGGGATAGTAACTGATCTAAGGCCAGGAATAGCGGTTTTTGCTTTACTGGATCCCTGGGGATCCTTGACCTTAGGAAACGAGAAGGTGGAATCTCCTGAAACTCTAGCTTGTAGCCCAGAGATACTGAAGAGATCACCCACTTGTCCTGGATCTCTTCCCGCCAGGCGCCTGCAAACTGCAGGAGCCTTCCCCCCACTCGGCCGAGCGGGGGCGCCCCTTCACAAGGAGGTTTTGGGGCTCTGCTTGGCAGGCTTTCGCCCCCAAGTCTTTTTCTGTCCCTGGGCTTGGCCTTGAGCCTTTCTAGTAGAGGAGGACTGAGAAGGCCGTCGCCACTGTTTAGAGCTTGATGCTTCGGGAGAGAGAGCACGCCTGAATGAAGGACGCTTGCTCTTTTTGACTGGAAGGAGAGTAGACTTACCTCCTGAAATATTTTGGACGAACTTATCTAGTTCTTCTCCAAACAAACGCTCCCCTTTAAATGGGAACCCAGTCAAATGCTTCTTGCATGACAGCTCAGCAGCCCAATTCTTTAGCCATAGGGCCCTTCGCATGTGAACCAACATGAGAGACAAACGTGATGCTTGTTGGACAGAATCCAAAATCGCATCAATTATGAAACATAAGATGTGAGGCAATTCTGCATAATTTTCTACTTCCTCGCTGGGAAGGAGCCCAAACATCTGTTTCACCTGTTCCTTGAGGAACTGACACAACCCCACGGCTGCGACTGTAGGTTGCACCACAGCGCCGGCCATGGAAAAGGAGGCTTTTAATAAGGTTTCCAGCTTTTTATCAGTTGGATCCTTGAATACCTGCACATTATCCAAAGGACAAGTTAGGTTCTTATTCACACAAGAAACAGCCGCATCGACAGATGGGACCCCCCACTTCTTGGTGAAACTTTCCTCCACAGGATAATGCATAGAAAACCTTTTAGCAGGAGCAAACAGTTTATCGGGATGTCCCCAATCCTCATACATCAATTTATCCATTAAAGGATGAATTGGGAAGGAATAGGCAGTCTGTGGGGCTTTCCTGACTCCCAGGGAAGAGACAGAGGACGTAGCGACTTCAGC
The DNA here is from genome assembly GCF_037356315.1 of Lithobates pipiens. NCBI lineage: Eukaryota > Metazoa > Chordata > Amphibia > Anura > Ranidae > Lithobates > Lithobates pipiens. Next base: position 587,299,523 of record NW_027507764.1, on the reverse strand, counting down.
AGCAGGCATTCTGAATGTGGTACGCACCAATTCAGTGTAATACTGCACCTGCTTCCTGAGTGCCTGGGAGGAGGGGACTATCTCCTCTTCCTCTGACTCATCCGACTGCTCATGATCCCTATCCAAAGATAGGGATCTCTCCTCATTTTCAGAAGAATCATCTGAGAGAGGAATATCAGCAGAGGGAGGGGATCTACCCCTTTTCCTGCTATCTTTTAGGGAAGCAGAAATAAAATTCATGATTCTCCCTTCAAAACCCTCCAATGTAGCCCTAAGGGAGTCCTCAGTGACATAAACCGGGGCTGCGACATTAAGAGAGGCTGCAAAACCCGACAGGGGCACTGACTCGTCTTGAGAGGCTGGCTCCAGTCTTGCAGGGGGGGATGGTAATTTACAGGCACTTTTGGAACCCCTGGACCTAGGCGGTGATTTACCAGTGCTCTTATTACCTCCCCCTGAGACCCTCTTACGAGGAGACATAGTACTAGGCTACAAAGCAGAGGTACTAGTACAAGTGCAATCACTGTTGTGCTTAAAGTCTCACAATAATATATATGCTTAAATTGCACAACCTGATGCAGAGTAGGTGTCTAGGTTTGCCTGGATCCAATCCCCACGGATGCTTACTGCCCACAGCTCCTGTGTCTCCAATTACAGCCCCCTGACGCTCTGGGCTTTTAAAACTGCCGCCTGGCGCCTGCGCAGTACAGCGCCGTGCATACTGACGTGCACGGCTCGCAACCACACCCCCCACCCCCTCCTCCATTAGGCCGGGAGCGCGCCCGGCGTGCGTGCACGAGGACCGCGGAATCCAGGGGGGGAAGGAGAACCCAAAAACGGAGCTGCGTGGGACCCCTGAAGTGTTTACCTTATTTGTGGCAGGGACTGCAATGGAGACGTGAGTTAGCTGGAGAACCAGGCTTTCACTGAGCATGTGTATTGAAAAGGCATGTAAGTATGCATCAGGCTGCTCTTACTCCCTCTAGTGGTGGAAACCAGGTAAGACATACAACTACTCACAATGAAGAAATCCATTCATATAATTAAATATACAGGATAACTTCCCTTACCTGTCCCCGCCGCAGGAATTGCTGAACCAGACAAATTCCAGCCTTCACCCATCACGGCGGGTATTGTTAGCCAACCTTCAGGTATATCTGGGGTTCCTTCTCGGAAGAACCTCCCACCTGGGCCATGTAGAAAGCTCTGCCAGAAACTTTCGTGCGTTCTGTATAAACAGTACACCAAGTCTGGTTTTCCCAGAGCCCAGTCTTCCAATGGAGAGGACTTACAGGCAAAACCTTGCTTCTTCGGCTGACGAGGCCCGGGTACCATACCATCTTGGGAGTCAAATATCGGCCCGAGGTATGGATCCGGTTTATTGTAGCCCTTAGGCCCTCGCAGGGACCTTCATAGAGCTAAAGTTTTACGTGACCATCACCATAGACACTGGCGAAAAAACTGAGGTGCCTCCCAGATGGGAGGGGTTATATAGGGGAGGAATTCTCCTTAATTGGGGTCAACCAGTGTCCAATCACCAGAGGTGCCTATATAACCCACTATGTAATGAAGCTCCTGTGTCCCGTGATGTATGATCAAGAAATGAATTTATTAAGGACTGGTGAGGATAAACTAAGGGTTAATAAGAAGTTCAACAAGAACAAATTCTATCTATCTATCTATCTATCTATCTATCTATCTATCTATCTATCTATCTATCTATCTATCTATCTATCTATCTAAACAAGCTGTCAGGTTGCTATAAACTGACATCATATACAGATTGAGGCTCATTCCTTTGATCTCCAGATGAATGAAACAAAGTAGATACAAAAGTGATCTAAAACCTGTCTGATCAATGTTTATAAACAATGTTACTTTGTATCTCTCTGTCTCTTGTCTGATCAATGTTTATAAACAATGTTACTTTGTATCTCTCTATCTCCTGTCTGATCAATGTTAATAAACAATGTTACTTTGTATCTCTCTGTCTCTCGTCTGATCAATGTTTATAAACAATGTTAATTTGTATCTCTCTATCTCCTGTCTGATCAATGCTTATAAACAATATTCCTTTGTATCTCTCTACTGTAGCTCCCATTTGATAAGTGTTTATAATCAATGTTACTTTGTTTATACACATTGGTCCGATGGGAGATAAAGAGATACAATGTTACTTTGTTTCTTTTTATCTCTCGTCTGATCAATGTTTATAAACAATGTTACTTTGTATCTCTGTCCTTGAGCGATGTTTATAAACACGGTGTTAACAGGGTTGTAAACCCTCAAGGATTTTCACCTTTATGCATTCTATGTATAAAGCTGAAAAACCTTCTGGAGTGCACCAACCCCCTAGAGTCCCCCTTATACTTACCTGAACCCGATCGTTCCAGCGACGGGGAATGAGCACAGCAGCTCCAGCCACGGTCTCTGGTCCTCATTGGCTAGATTGATAGCAACAGGAGCATTCGCTCCCACTTTTGTCAATCAAATCCAGTGACACTGAAGCCGGGGGGGTTGAGGGGGGGGGGGGGGCTGAGTCCTGCTGTCTGTGTCAATATGGACGCAGCAGCAGGACCTGGAAGCATGCCCACATGGGTGCCCTCATAGAATGCGGCTCTCCGTGGGGGGCACTTGAGAAGAGGAGGGGCCAGGAGCGCGGCTGGGGGACCCCAGAAAAGAAGGATCGTGGTCTCTCTGTGCAAAACCTTTACACAGAAGAGGGAAGTATAACATGTTGGTTATTTTGAAAAAACAAACAAAAACAAAAAACGAACCTTTACAACCCCTTTAGGCTCGGTTCACACAGTACGCGGCACGACTTGCAGCGCCGCGACCTGCCGCGACCTCAGTGGCGACTTGCAAAACGACTTCTGTATAGAAGTCAATGCAAGTCGCCCGAAGTCGCCGCAAAAGTAGTACAGGAACCTTTTTTCTAAGTCGGAGCGACTCAAGTCGCTCCTATTAGAACGGTTCCGTAGTACAGAACGGGGCGCGACTTGTCAGGCGGCGAAGTCGCCTGGACAAGTCGCCCCTGTGTGAACCGAGCCTTAAGCATTGAAATGCTAGCATGACATCAATGTGCACCATTGTTTGCAATGAGGGAGCGCTAAGTTTGCTGTCCATTATCTGGCACCTTTGAGAACTATGTGCCGGTGCCGATGTTCATGTGATTTGCCGGTTCAGTTCATACACAATCAAAGCAGTAGGAGCTTAAATGTGCATTCCAGGAACAAATCTTTTTCATTTCCTGGTTTAAACCCAACTAGCTGCTGGATACGGAGGAGCGATCGAACAAGGGAAGAGAAAAATCCATATTCTTACATACATGTCTGAGAGTTGGATGCACGGGAAGGACAAAGCACACATTTTTTTTCACAACAGCACCGGGGCTTATTTACTAAAGGTAAATCTACTGCGCACTGCAAGTTCACTTAGAAGTGCCGTTACTGTAGATCCGAGGGGGACATGCAGGGAAAATAAAAAACAGCATTTTTGCTTGTACATGATTGGATGGTAGAAATCAGCAGAGCTTCCCCCAAGTTCAGATCTTCCCCTCAGCTCTACATCGACTGCACTTCCAAGTGCACTTGTAGCACGCAGTGGATTTGCCTTCAGTAATTAACCCGCACTGTCACCATCCAGTGCTTTTTTTAACCGATTGCTGACCAGCCACCGTCGTAGCTATACATCGGCTCGCGGGATTGGGATTGCACCCGCTGCACTGCGGAGGTGCCGATACTCGGGGGCACGAGAGGCAGAACAGGGACGTGAGTTCCCAATAGATCATGATCGTGAGTTCCTAATAGCTAGGAACCACGATCTGTCATTTCCTCTAGGTCCGTCCCCTCCCCCTACAGTTAGAAACACACACTAGGGAACACAGTTAACCCCCCTGATAGCCCGCTAGTGTTAACTCCTTCACTGCCTCTGACATTTACACAGTAAGCAGTGCATTTTTATAGCGCTGATCGCTGTATAAATGCCAATGGTCCCAAAAATGTGTCAAAAGTGTCCGATGTGTCTGCCATAATGTCGCCGTCACGATAAAAATCGCAGATCGCCGCCATTACTAGTAAAAAAATTAAAATAATAATAAAAATGCTTTAAATCTATCCTCTATTTTGTAGATGCTATAATTTTTGCGCAAACCAATCAATATACGCTTATTGCAATTTTAAACTGCGGAAACATTCGGTTTAAAAAAAATAAAAATAATGGGGATATTTATTAGAGCAAAAAGTACAAAATATTGTTTTGAAAAATTGGGCCTTAGGCACTGGTGCTGGTGCCACGACACTGCAACTTCTCCCATATACTCTAGTTGGAGTGCAGGAATGAGCCCTGCTGCAAAGCATTGCATCAAAAATTTTAATTACACACCCCTGTTAAACAGGGGCTGAAAAAAATGTTCTTCCAAAACCAAAATGTTCTTCCAAGATATCAGCAGGATAATTGTGGAGGAAGAGGATAGTCACTCAGCATAATAGGATAGTCACTCAGCATCAGCATAGGCAGTCTTGAAGGGATGTGACATTTCCAAAAAAAATATTCGGTTACATCAGCTTCAGGTGCTTGGTAGCTGGTGGTGATCCAAGACTGATTCATCTTTATGAAGGTCAGTTGATCAACAGAGTCGGTGGACAGGTGCACCCTGTGATCGGTTACAAAGCCACCAGCAGCACTGAATGTGCGTTCCGAAAGAATGCTGGATGCAAGACAGGCCAGTAGCTCAATTGCATACTGTGCAAGCTCTGGCCAGTGATCCATCCTCAAGACCCAGTAAGCCGGAGGATTTTCGGTGGGAAAGGTTTCCAAGTCTGACCTTGCCCCTAGGTATTCCTGCACCATGTAAATCAGACACTGGCGATGGTTGCTGGAACCGATCATACCTTGGGGCTGCGGACTAAAAAATTGTCTGAATGCATCGGTCAGACGGCCACCTTCTCCACCGCTCCTTCTGACCAATGCCTCAGCAAAATGTCATAGACCAGGTGTTTGTAACCTCCCAGTCTCTGGGAATGCATTGCACAGACCTTTCTAAAAGGCCTCCCGGAGATGTCTCATCCTTTGCTCCCTCTGCGACGGCAAGATAAGGTCCGCAACCTTACCCTTGTACCGTGGATCAAGGAAAGTGGCCAGCCAGTAATGGTCCCTCTCCTTGATCCAAAAAATACGAGGATCCTTCCGCAGGCTTTGCAGGATTAGGGAGGCCATGCAGCGTAGGTTAGCTGAGGCATTCGGTCCGGAGTCCTCTGGGTCACTAAGGACAACATGATCCGCAGCCACCTCCTCCCAGCCACGTACAAGTCCACTAGTTTCTTGGGACTTTAAATCCTCCCTAAAAGACTGCTGATGCTGAGTGCCAGGCTCCACCTTCATGCTGACACAAGCCTCCTCCTCTTCCTGTGTGATGGGTGGGACAGCAGGAACACTGTTTGGATAAAGGGAGCGTTGAGAGGCAAGGAAGTCCTCCTCTTCCTGCCTCTGTTCTGCCTCAAGTGCCCTGTTCATTATTCCATGCAGTGTGTGCTCCAACAGGTGGACAAGAGGTACAGTGTCACTGATGCATGCACTGTCACTGCTCACCATCCTCGTGGCCTCCTCAAATGGTGACAGGACAGTGCATGAAAAAAAAACTGAGCTCCCCTGACCCTGTCCTTGTGCTGTAGTCGCACAGGTACTCATTGATGGCCCTCTGCTGCGTGTGCAGCCGCTACAGCATGGCCAACATTGAGTTCCACCTGGTGGGCATGTCACATATAAGGCAGTTCTTGGGCAGGTTCAACTCCTTTTGGAGCTCAGCCAGCCGAGCACTGGCATTAAATGATCGGCGGAAATGCACACAGACTTTCCTGGCCTGCCTTCTGTTGAGAAAAAGTGGTGTTTGGGGACCTGCCACTGAGGAACCACACATTGCACAAGCTCACGGAAGGGGTCCGAGTCTACCAACTGAAAAGGCAGCAGTTGAAGTGCTAGCAATTTAGCCAAGCTAGCATTCAACAGCTGGGCATGTGGATGGCTGGGAGTGAACTTCTTTGGATGGTCCAGCAGCTGGAGCAGGGAAATTTGCCTGCTACAATCAGACGTGGGTGTACTGCTAGCAGAGTGCCCGCAAGTACTTGGCTGTGACACACCTAATTCTACACCTTCATTCCTCTCAGAGCAGGTTTCAGAGAGGACTGAAGGTCTAGTGGGGTTGGAGATCCCAGCTGATGAGGAGCAAGGAGAGGTCCGCTTTGTTCTTTGGTGTGGGTCTTTAAGGTACGCTTGCGAACGAACTGCATGGCAGGTCAACATATGTCTGGTCAAGCATATGGTGCCCAAGCTGGTGATGTTTTGGCCACGCGAGATAAGCTTGAGACATATGTTGCAAATAGCAGCGGTGCAATATGATGCACTGGTCTCAAAAAAGGCCCATACCAAAGAACTTTTGGAATAACGCACAGAGGCAGCGCCCTGCACAGGCGGAGCTTTGCGGTGTAATTCAGTCGGTGTGCTGCCCCTAAGCTGGCCCCCGGAGGGCATCCTGCCTCGTTGGAGATGTGCCTCCTCCTCCTTCTCCTCCTCTCTCCTATCAGGCACCCACGTGGAGTCAGTGACCTCATCATCCCCTCCCTCTTCATCACTGGAGCAAACCTGGCAGTATGCTGCAGCTGGTGGAACATGACTGCCAGATTGCTGTCGTTCTTGAGCATCCCCTCTCTCTGCGCTCACGCTACTGCCTTCCTCTAGCTGGGTATCATCATCAGAGCCTTCAAAACGCTGGGCATCCTCCTGGAGCATGTACCCAACACTGTGCTCAAACAGTTCGGGGGACTCCTCAGGAGGACATGGTGGGTCTAGGGAAAGAGTGACTGATGACATTGAGATGAGGGAAGAGGACACATTGGCAGCTGCTTTGCTAGTATCCACTCTACCAATTCTTCGGCATGATGTGGCTCAACATGTCCATCTGCCGAGAAATCAGCCACGTGCTGATGATGATGCATCACGTCCACGACCAGCACTGTTGTCTCTAGACACAGAGCCTGCTTGCCCTCCTTGTTGGCCTTCCAAACATAGTAATGGCCTGCAGGGAGATGGGAAAACCAGCAATTGGGTAGTGTATATTGTGCTGGAGGCACACAACACCCACTGTAAAGGCTGCAGATGCCTGTATTAGAGAACACCAGCAAAAAAGGGTAGATACAGGTGTATACTGTGCTGTGCTGGAGGCACACAACACTCACTAACTCCTGCAGATGCCTGTATTAGAGAACACCAGCAAAAAATGGTAGATACAGGTGTATACCGTGCTGTGCTGGAGGCACACAACACCCACTAACTCCTGCAGATGCCTGTATTAGAGAACACCAGCAAAAAAGGGTAGATACAGCTGTATACTGTGCTGGAGGCACACAACACCCACTGACTCCTGCAGATGCCTGTACTAGAGAACACCAGCAAAAAAGGGTAGCTACAGGTGTATGCTGTGCTGGGGGCACGCAACACCCACTTTAACTCCTGGAGATGCCTGTATTAGAGAACACCAGCAATAAAGGGTAGATACAGGTGTATACTGTGCTGTGCTGGAGGCACACAACACCCACTAGCTCCTGCAGATGCTGTATTAGAGAACACCAGCAAAAAAGGGTAGATACAGGTCTATACTTTGCTGTGCTGGAGGCACACAACACCCACTAACTCCTGCAGATGCCTGTATTAGAGAACACCAGCAAAAAAAAGTAGATACAGGTGTATACTGTGCTGGAGGCACACAACACCCACTAACTCCTGTAGATGCCTGTATTAGAAAACACCAGCAAAAAATGGTAGCTACAGGTGTATACTGTGCTGTGCTGGAGGCACACAGCACCCACAAATTCCTGCAGATGCCTGTATTAGAGAACACCAGCAAAAAAGGATAGATACAGGTGTATACTGTGCTGTGCTGGAGGCACACAACACCCACTAACTCCTGCAGATGCCTTTATTATAGAACACCAGAGATAAAGGGGTATACTGTAATTGAGTCACACAACACCCACTAAGCCCTGCAGATGCCTCTATTAGAGAACAGCAATAAATCGTAGATACAGGTGTATATTGTGCTGGAGGCACACAAAACCCACTAACTCCTGCAGATGCCTCTATTAGAGAACACCAGTAAAAAATGGTAGATACAGGTCTACACTGTGCTGTGCTGGAGGCACACAACACCCACTAACTCCTGCAGATGCCTCTATTAGAGAACACCAGCAAAAAATGGTAGATACAGGTCTATACTGTACTGTGCTGGAGGCACACAACACCCACTAACTCCTACAGATGCCTCTATTAGAGAACACCAGCAAAAAAGGGTAGATACAGGTGTATACTGTGCTGGAGGCACACAACACCCACTAACTCCTGCAGATGCCTGTATTAGAGAACACCAGCAATAAAGGGTAGATATAGGTGTATACTGTGCTGGAGGCACACAAAACCCACTAACTCCTGCAGATGCCTGTATTAGAGAACACCAGCACAAAAGGGTAGCTACAGGTGTATACTGTGCTGGAGGCACGCAACACCCACTAACTCCTGCAGATGCCTGTATTAGAGAACAACAGCAATAAAGGGTAGATACAGGTGTATACTGTGCTGAGGGCACACAACACCCACTAACTCCTGCAGATGCCTGTATTAGAGAAGAACAGCAATAAAGGGTAGATACAGGTGTATACTGTGCTGGAGGCACACACCACCCACTAACTCCTGCAGATGCCTTTAGAAAAGAACACACTGTCCCTGCCTATCTTGCTCTTTCCCTGCACGCTGGAACACACTACACAAGGCCGCCACGCTGGCGGCCTTATATAGTGTGGGGTGGGTACTAAACCCCCTGAGCTATAATTGGCCAAGCATAAGAGGTCACAGTGCATGCTTGGCCAATCATGAGCCAGCAATGCACTGCGATGGCGCAGTGCATTGTGGGCCATGAGCGCCACACAAATTTGGCGCGAACGGCCCATAACGTTCGGTATTCGCCGAACGTGCGAACAGCCGGTGTTCGAATCAAACATACGTTCGACACGAACACCAAGCTCATCCCTAGTCTTGATGACCGACATGTGGAAAGTAGTGTGCAAAAGTGGTCTGGCAACAATGCAATATTGGGTTCTCAACTTGGGTTCCTCCAGCTGTTGCAGAACAAATCCCATAATGCATTGTAAGGCTGAACAAGTTACAAGCATGACTCCCAAAGGCAGAGGCATGATGGGACTTGTAGTAGAGGGCCACAGGTTGATCACCCATGGTCGTAACCCATCGCCATGACCTATTATATCTATAAGTCCTCCAATCTAATTAGGGTATAAAAGCACAATAAAAACCCGTCCACTCACAGTGATGTATTCCGTGCTGTTCTCCAGGAGCCCATAGAGGACGTCTTCTCCGGAGACCTTGTTGTAGTAATCGGCGCTATACAGCGCCATGATAGCGACATCATCCTCACTCCATTTTAATAACGGTAAGGCCATACTGCTGGCGGCCACCCCCATCAGGAACCAAAGAGTTGCAGAGAGCCCCATGTTGGACAAGTGGCTCGTCTAGTAGGACTACTGGTAAAATCCGGGACTCCTCGCCCATTTATACCATTCACTGGCCCTTCTTGGAAAGGAATCATCAATTTCTAAGTATAAAGGAGAAATCACAATGATGAAATCTCACCGATTGCAGTTTTGGTTTTTCCTAATAATCCAAATTTCGTAATCAGAAGCCACAACCCTACTTCAGTATTGTACCGGGAACGTGTCCAGGACTGGCAGAAGGAATCCCTTTACCAGATGAAAATTTGGAAGTGTTTTATAGAAGGATTAACCCATTCAGTTCTCCTCCCTGTAATAGTTTAGTCATTACTGAAGGTAACAAAGTAATAACACAGTAAAACCTTAGATTGCAAGCATAATTTGTTCCAGAAACAAGCTTGTAATCCAAAGCACTTGTATATCAAAGCGAATATCCCCATAAGAAATAATGGAAACTCAAATGATTCGTTCCACAACCATTTTATTCATAGAACCTTCAGTTTATAATCCATATAAAAAGATTATAGCAATGTGACCATAAAATGTCCATCCACAAATGGAAGCCTCCACAAGGGGATTAGAAGCAAAATACAGAAGGAACTACAGAGTATAAAAGAGAAGAGAGGCACCTCTAAGTGTAGCAATATGTTGCTAAATGTTGTTCCTTCATTAAATGTAACCATATTGCTACAATTTATACTCAGTTGTGACATGACGCTACTTTTACATAAAAAATGAATGCAAATTTTTCTACCATTCAATAAAATATTGTTCCTGAAGTTAAAAAGTATAAATAAAATTACTGAAGAAAACAAAGTAATATACAGTGGTGTGAAAAAGTGTTTGCCCCCTTCCTCATTTCCTGTTCCTTTGCATGTTTGTCACACTTAAGTGTTTCGGAACATCAAACCAATTTAAACAATAGTCAAGGACAACACAAGTAAACACAAAATGCAATTTGTAAATGAAGGTGTTTATTATTAAAGGTGAAAAAAAATCCAAACCATCATGGCCCTGTGTGAAAAAGTGATTGCCCCCTAAACCTAATAACTGGTTGGGCCACCCTTAGCAGCAACAACTGCAACCAAGCGTTTGCGATAACGTGCAATGAGGCTTTTACAGCGTCCTGGAGGAATTTTGCCCCACTCATCTTTGCAGAATTGTCCTAATTCAGTTACATTAGAGGGTTTTCGAGCATGAACAGCCTTTTTAAGGTCATACCACAACATCTCAATAGGATTCAGGTCAGGACTTTGGCTAGGCCACTCCAAAGTCTTCATTTTGTTTTTCTTCAGCCATTCGGTGGTGGACTTGCTGGTGTGTTTAGGATCATTGTCCTGCTGCAGAACCCAAGTTCGTTTCAGCTTGAGTACACGAACAGATGGTCGGACATTCTCCTTCAGGATCTCTTGGTAGACAGCAGAATTCATAGTTCCTTTTATCACGGCAAGTCTTCCAGGTCCTGAAGTAGCAAAACAGCCCCAGACCATCACACTACCACCACCATATTTTACTGTTGGTATAATGTTCTTTTTATGAAATGCAGTGTTCCTTCTACGCCAGATATACTTGGACACACACCTTCCAAAGAGTTCCACTTTTGTCTCATCGGTCCACAGAATGTTGTCCCAAAAGTCTTGGGGATCATCAAGATGTGTTGTGGAGAAATTGAGACGAGCTTTGATGTTCTTTTTGCTCAGCAGTGGTTTTCTCCTTGGAACTCTGCCATGCAGGCCATTTTTGCCCAGTCTTTTCCTGATGGTGGAGGCATGAACGCTGACCTTAACTGAGGCAAGTGAGGCCTGCAGTTCCTTGGACGTTGTTGTGGGGTCTTTTGTGACCTCTTGGATGAGTCGTCGCTGCGCTCTTGGGGTAATTTTGGGCGGCCGGCCACTCCTGGGAAGGTTCACCACTGTTCCATGTCTTCGCCATTTGTGGATAATGGCTCTCACTGTGGTTCGCTGGATTCCCAAAGCTTTGGAAATGGCTTTATAACCCTTTCCAGACTGATAGATCTCAATTACTTTCTTTCTCAATTGTTCCTGAATTTCTTTGGGTCTCGGCATGATGTGTAGCTTTTAAGGATCTTCTGGTGGACCTTACTGTGTCAAGCAGCTCCTATTTAAGTGATGCCTTGATTGTGAACAGGTGTGGCAATAATCAGGCCTGGGTGTGGCTAGAGAAATTGAACTCAGGTGTGGACAACCACAGTTATAGTATGTTTTAACAAGGGGGGCAATCACTTTTTCACACAGGGCCATGATGGTTTGGATTTTTTTTGACCTTTAATAATAAACACCTTCATTTACAAATTGCATTTTGTGTTTACTTGTGTTGTCCTTGACTATTGTTTAAATTGGTTTGATGTTCCGAAACACTTAAGTGTGACAAACATGCAAAGGAACAGGAAATGAGGAAGGGGGCAAACACTTTTTCACACCACTGTATACACTATATTAGCAAAGGTATTGGGATGCCTGCCTTTACACCCACATGAACTTTAATGACATCCCAGTCTTAGTCCATAGGGTTCAATATTGAGTTGGCCCCGCCCTTTGCAGCTATTACAGCTTCAACTCTTCTGGGAAGGCTGTCCACAATGTTTAGGAGTGTGTCTATGGAAACGTTTGACCATTCTTCCAGAAGCGCATTTGTGAAGTCAGGCACTGATGTTAGACGAGAAGGTCTGGCTCGTAGTCTGCACTCTAATTCACCCCAATGGTGTTCTATCAGGTTGAGGTCAGGAGTCTGTGCAGGCCACTCAAGTTCCTCCACCCCAAACTCGCTCATCCATGTCTTTATGTACCTTGCTTTGTGCACTGGTCCAAATAATCTGGTGGAGGGGGATTATAGTGTGGGGGTTGTTTTTCAGGGATTGGGCTTAGCCCCTTAGTTCCAGTGAAGGGAACTCTTAAGGCATCAGCATACCAAGACATTTTGGACAATTTAATGCTCCCAACTTTGGGGGTGACCCCTTCTTGTTCCAACATGGCTGTGTACCAGTGCACAAAACATAATCACACCCCAAAGATTGCAGTAAATCCCTGTAACACAACCTTCTTCTCTTCCTCTGCATCCATCAGGTCTGTTTGCTTTTTTCTATCAAAAATGAGGGGCTTTTCCCTACAAATCCGACACTTATGTTGTAGAGACCAGTTTGCTGTTTTACCAGTACACTCGTAGGGAGGTTGCTTACAGGTGTGCTGGTTTTAGTTATTGGCTGGCCCAGGCTGGGGGGTTAATCAGTGTGCTGCGGTTCCATGGCTGTTTGAATCCAACCTATCCACCTGTGATATAAATTTGGGGAAAGGCTGGGTTCAGGGCTCTGTTTAGTCCAGCTCCACTAGCAGGACATGTTGTGGGGTCCCTGGAGGAGGACTGGTGGGCCTTTCATTCTGTTGGAACCACTGGGGTTTCTGAGATCAACCAGGACTTAGAGAGCGCCAGCTGTGGACTGTCACAGACCTGTGGCTGCAGGAGAACCATTGCCCAGAGAACTCTGTGTTTTAATGTGTGCTTAAAAGGGAAGTAAACCCTTCCAAACAACTTGGACCTATAGGTAAGCCTAGATTAAGGCTTACCTGTAGGTCCAAGAAATATCTCCTAAACCTATATGGTTTAGGAGATATTTGCCCGAAAATGGGCACCGCTGTCTACGGCGCATGCGCCGTAGACAGCGGCGCGCATGCGCACTAAATGCGGCAAGTCCAAGAATGGATTTGCCAAATTTGTCGACTCCCGTGCGCATGCGCGGGAGTGACGTCATCGCGGCTTCGCCGCTGTCATTGGTCGGAGCTGCGAGACGCCACCAGCAAGATGGACGCGGCGGACTACAGGGATCAGCGGCGACTTCGCTGGCTCCTGTGTCAGGTAAGTGACACATAATGAGCTACTATGCGATGCATAGTAGTCCATTATGCTTTACCTTTGCAGGGAAAAAAAGAGGAAGTAAACCCATCAGGGTTTACTTCCTCTTTAAGTTATCCAGCATGAGCTGGTCATTGGTTGACTTTTATGTCCATTCGAGCTTACATCTAGCTTGGGTAATCCATCAGCTCTTCATCGGGTCTTAGCTACATTTACATGGGACTATATAGCAACTAGGACCAGTAGGAATACCCGCTAACTTTACTAAGTGTCGTTTTGAAGGCCCATCATCCTGCAACGTCGCTCTTTTGGGACTATGTTCTCCTTTTGTTTTTTTTTGTGATTACTGGGAGGGAGCTTGCTTGGGAACATCTCATCAAGGTTTCATAACCACAGCTATGGAACTGTTGCCCGTGTTACTCTATGAATGGCATTCGGGTACATTTAACAAGCTGTCACTTCAGTCCAGTCCACAGAACACAAAACTTTTTGGTTCATACCATCTGGAGGGACCTGGGGCTATCAAATAGTATCTCGGAATTGCTGCTGCTCCCTTGGGTTCACCCCAAAAGAACTATCCTTGTAACACATGGCTTCCTATGTATAATGTATTTCTATGTGGGCACCGGGGGCCATGCATTGTCTGGTTGTAAGTTGATTAGCTATAGTCACTTGCCTCGTGTTTCAGAGCTTGTGAAGCAGCTTCTTGGCAGAGATTCCCAGTCGGAGTGTCCAGAGTCCATCACATGGACTACTAGCTTACAGAGCTGGGCAGCCAGCTTGTGATAGTCAGGGACTCAGGATTATTCTGAAGTTAATGTTCAACATGGACTGTGAGGCTGAAGGACTGAAGTAAAGGTGCATCAACTGTTCCAAGCCTGGTTCTGAAGTTATTCAAAGGAGTGCATGTTGGTTCTGGTGTCCAAAAAGAACTTGGGTCTGTAAAGCACACACGGGATATGAAGCAAAGCACTACAGAAGGCTTACTAGAAAAGACAAGCAAAAGGGAGAATGTAGTTGCTATGGGCAACTGAGTACAAGAATAAGTAACAGAGCAGCCAGTCATGAGGCGCAGCACCTGGAGCAGGTGTAGGGTTGGTGACCTGACTCCCTCCCCAAAAGTCTGTCTCCTGAAGCATCTGGAGTTGAACCCGCATTTTGGAGACCCATGACCTGGCCACATGGTACGGGAAGAAAAGAGATAATGAGTGCACACATGAGGTGCACAGCGGGACCTCATTTTGGATGGGTGGAGAGGGCGCATCCTCAGCAACATCCCTCCTAAATGCAACATTCATCAGCAAAAGGTGTTTGGTGACAGGGGACAGCACTTTTAGAGGAACTCTGTACATTTTCTCATCATCTCTAAGTCGAGGCACTGCCTTAATGTTTTATTCTTACATGATCGTAGTCCCTTTCTGGTCCCAGGCATTGACAAGCATGTGCCCGATGAAAGGTAGCCCCCTGAGTGCAGGGCGAGTTGCCCCCCTCACAACTTGGCACAGTATACGCCCAAATCATGCACCTCAAGACCATCACTAAAGAGACCGTGGCTGTAGTTAGCTATTTAGGACAAGGTTAGGCCTCAGGGTCCCCAGAGAGCCTCCCCCTTGCATCAGGGTCCCCAGAGAGCCCCCCACTTACATCAGGTTCGCCAGAGAGGCTCCCCTCCCCTTAGGGACCCCTGCAGAGACTCTGGGCTATGGGCCCTAGATTCGGGGCTACAGCTCCAAAAGCCACCCCCTAGCGACGCCACTGCTCACGGCAGAGTTTACAGATAGTTTGCTGGACTCCCTGATTCCAAACTGTCAGAGCAAGTCCTTCTGTAGCCTGGTGCTTTATCTGCAGTTGCCTCCCTAGAGCCGGAGGAGCCATGACCTGCTTTCACCTCCAAAAAAGAATACATCAGGGTGTCCTGGGGAAATCTTATCTTCAACAGTGAGACTGACCCAGGAGGGGTTCCTCATGGCAACACTTTTTCAGATTTGTCAGGTGATGGGATGTCTGATCTATCCTTCTCTTTATCATCCATAGATGAGGGGGAGTCACATAGTCTGAAGAGAGCTGTTTCTGGTGATGAGAGTGTGGTAAAGGTTAAGAAACGACTACCCCAATAATCCTGATGGCAGTTCCCACTCCGATAAAGGTGGTGACCAGTAATGTTGCCAGCATTAAATCTGCAAGAGCTCGTGATATTGCCTTAGTTTTACTCAGCGAGTTTGATGCTGAGATTCTATTTTTGCAAGAGACCTGGCTCAATACTTTGGCTGACGTCCATCTAGCAAAAAGGGAGTGGAGATGCGGTCCCTGCTTTTGGTCTCCTGTGGCTGAGCACTGAGGCGGAGTTGCGGTCCCTTTTAAAACCGACATGGTAATGGCCGGCGGGTAATTGAGGTAGAAACAGGGAGATGCATGGTCTTAGATGTCTCTGTTAGGGGGCAGGACCTGCGCCCGATTAATATCTATGGACCGCAGTCAAAATGGGGCAGGAAATGCCTCCTCACAGAGATCAAGCCCTTGCTTTTTACGTCCCAGCAGGTTGTCTTTGGAGGTGATTTTAACACCATAATTAGGCCTGAAGACAGGAGAGGCTCCATAGACAGGCTGGCGTACGATAGCGTTTTTCTTAGAGATATGGTGAGACAAGCAGGCCTGGTAGATGTGCATATTAAGCACTGCCCTGGCAGCATGGGATTCACATTTCAGAGAGGCAATAGTCAGCGTAGGATAGATAGTTTTTTTTTTTAAAGGAGAACTCTGCTTTCTCGGCTCCTGAGTTGAGGGCGGTGGAGTTCTCTGACCACTGTATGGTGTCTGTGACTCTGAATGCCTTGGACACTCCACCCAGGGGCAGGGGTACCTGGAAACTGAATTCGGCTCTCCTGGAAGACGTAGAGGTAAGACAATCCTTTGAGGATTTTTTTCAGGCACAGGTTTCTATTCTGGACTTTTGCAGCAGTAAGTCAGAGTGGTGGGAACTTGTGAAACAAAGGGCGATTGGACTTTTCAAGGCCATAAGTAAGAAGAAGCAGCTTGGTATGTACATTGCCTACCAGCATTTGCGGAGGAAGCTTGATCGTCTTGTCTCGTATAGAGGAGATCCAGGGGAGATCTCTGAGGTGAAGTTTCTTCTTAGAAAGTGTCAATACGACCGGCATGCCTCCTTGGTTCTGGAGAGGGATTATGGAAAATATCACTCGCCTGATCCTTACCAGAACTGTAAGCAAGGCATAGCAGTTAAGACGGTCATAGGCCTGAGAGATAGTACGGGTTCCCTGGTGAAGTCCAGATCAGGGATCCTGGAGATCTTCAGAAAATATTATGCAGATCTTCTAGGAAGAAAGGACCTTTGTCGGGACAAGATGGAAAGCTTTCTGGATTCTACTCCAGGATTGGGAAATGGTACATTGCCTTTGATGGATTTGACAGAACCAATTTCAGTGGATGAGGTAGTTTATGCTATAGAGAAGCTGGCTACCAAAAAATCGCCTGGGCCAGATGGGTTGACAGCTGAATTCTACAAGTGTTTTAAGTCCATTTTGGCTCCCATTTTAGCAGAAGTTTATTACAGCTGTCTAGAAGAGGGTTCGCTCCCTCCCTCCATGAGGCAATCCGCTGTGATTCTTCTGTCAAAAGGTAAAGACCCCTCAATGATTGAGAACTGGCGCCCCATCAGTCTTCTCAATGTTGATAGAAAGATCTTTGCAAAGATTCTTTTTTGGCGCTTGTCGTCAGTGGCAGGCGATTTGTTGTCCAGTCATCAGCACTGCTCGGTCCAAGGTAGAAGTACCTTTTCAGCGGTTTTAGCTGTCCGTCAGGCTTTGAAACGATGCAGGGCTGCTGGATGGAGAAAGTACTTGCTGGCATTGGATCAGGCGAAGGCTTTTGATAGAGTCAATCATGAGTACCTGTATTTGCTACTTGGTAGATACGGGCTGCAGGGGAGGTTTATAGATTGGCTGAAGACATTATATAAAGGGGCTGAGAGCTTCCCACTGGTTAATGGTTGGGTTGGACGGCCTTTTGAGGTTGGCTCTGGTGTGCGCCAAGGATGTCCTCTGAGCCCCCTGTTATATGTATTTGCAATCGACCCCTTCATAAGAAGGCTAGAGTGTGGATCTTTGTGCGGGGTGCCTTTAAAGGTTGTGGCCTATGCCGATGATGTGTCTGTTATTGTCTCTGGAACGGAGGAGGCGCAGGAGGTGGTCTCTATGATAGAGCAGTACACGGAGGCTTCTGGTTCTAAAGTTAACCATGAAAAGAGTGAAGTTTTCTGGATGGGTGAGGAGGGTGAAAGCTTTGAACTTCCGGATGCCTTCCCAGAGCCCCAGCAGGAAATTAAAGTGTTGGGCATCAAATTTGGTCCTGGTGACTATGGTCATCGAAATTGGGAAAGCAGGTTGGTGTGTGCCAATGCCAAGGTGGCAAGCTGAAAGAAATGGAAGCTTTCATTGAGGGAAAGGGTTGACTTGATCAAAACGTACCTGGTCCCGATTTATGTCAGCTTCATCTGTATCTTGCCAGTATCTCTCTATGCAAGGGTGTACAGATGTTTTTTCCAACTGTTATAGGGAAGTAGGCTGAACCTGATCAAACGCAATTTAACTTACCTGTCTAGGCGGGAGGGTGGCCTAGAAATGGTCAACCCAATAGTTTTCTTTTCTCTGCTGTTTTTAAAGTACAATCTTGGTAACATGCTACCAGAGAACCCGCCGGGATGGGTGGGTATTTTTCAATCTTGTTTTAGGCCTTTTCTGCGATGCTGGGAAGATGGCGGGCCAGTGAAAAGTCTGAGAGTCCGACATGGCAAGCTCCCGGCTTATGTTGCCCTGTGTCTGAAAATACTTCGGCAGTGGCAGGTGACAGTGGAGGATATCAAGTCCCTCCCCAGGAAGCTGCTGGAGAAGAGGATTTTGGGCTCTGCTTTCAGTGTGTCACTGGCCTTAAGGGATTGCCCAGGCTCTGTAATGAGGGAAGGGTTGCGTTTAATCAATTTAGAAAGAATCCCCTTGAAATTTAGGGATCAAGCCTGGCTCGCTTTCCATGGAAGGCTCTATGTGAGAGGGAACTTGAAGCATCGCCCTGTGGATGATCGGGATTGTCCTAGAGCGGAGTGTGTTGGTAAAGTGGAGTTTATGGACCACTTTTTGCTCCAGTGTCCCTTTAACATAGAGGTGTGTAAAAGGGTGGGGAGGGCTCTAGGCATCCCCTTTTTCTATCGCATGAGTTATGTGGAGTGGGTGTATGGGGCATTCCCGACTCACTGGGATTTTGATTTGGATACACTGTTTTTAGTATAGTTGTCCGTTACTTCACATGGAATGCACGGTGCCAGATTACCCTGCGGAAGAAAGTCCTCTCTGTTGAGGTGGTGGTGCACGATATTCTGGGTGAGGTTGGGAAAATTCGGGGTCTTGAGAAGGGCAGGGAGCCTCGGGCAGTCTGGATGAGGGCATGGAGGAATATCAGACCTGCCTTTGGTGAACTGCCCATCTCTGGGTGAGGAGCTCTTTTCTTTTTCTGTTTCTTTCACTCCCTTAGCTTTTGTTGGTTAGTATCTTCTTTTTGAAGAAGGGCTGCATGCATAATGGGTGCGGGATTGTTTCTTAACCTCACAAGTTTGATGTCTGGTGTAATGGTGTGAGTCGTAATAGGATTTATGTTATTGCTGTAAAGTATTTTTTTGTTTTGAGAGCAGTTTTGCTATATTTATTTTAATTTATGTAAATATGTATATATTTATGTATATTTATATATTGTGATTTTATGCTTATTAATTGCAAGACTTTTAATAAAGAAAAATTGGGAAGAATGTTCCTTACATTGGTGATCAGTGAGAAGAATGTTCCTTACATTGGAGGTCTATAGGAAGAATGTTCCTTACATTGGTGATCAGTGAGAAGAATGTTCCTTACATTGGTGATCAGTGAGAAGAATGTTCCTTACATTGGTGATCAGTGGGAAGAATGTTCCTTACATTGGTGATCAGTGAGAAGAATGCTCCTTACATTGGTGATCGGTGAGAAGAATGTTCCTTACATTGGTGATCAGTGAGAAGAATGTTCCTTACATTGGTGATCAGTGAGAAGAATGTTCCTTACATTGGTGATCAGTGGGAAGAATGTTCCTTACATTGGTGATCAGTGAGAAGAATGTTCCTTACATTGGTGATCAGTGGGAAGAATGTTCCTTACATTGGTGATCAGTGAGAAGAATGCTCCTTACATTAGTGATCAGTGGGAAGAATGTTCCTTACATTGGAGGTCTATAGGAAGAATGTTCCTTACATTGGTGATCGGTGAGAAGAATGCTCCTTACATTGGTGATCGGTGAGAAGAATGTTCCTTACATTGGTGATCAGTGAGAAGAATGTTCCTTACATTGGTGATCAGTGAGAAGAATGTTCCTTACATTGGTGATCAGTGGGAAGAATGTTCCTTACATTGGTGATCAGTGAGAAGAATGTTCCTTACATTGGTGATCAGTGGGAAGAATGTTCCTTACATTGGTGATCAGTGAGAAGAATGCTCCTTACATTGGTGATCAGTGAGAAGAATGTTCCTTACATTGGTGATCAGTGAGAAGAATGTTCCTTACATTGGTGATCGGTGAGAAAAATGTTCCTTACATTAGTGATCAGTGGGAAGAATGTTCCTTACATTGGAGGTCTATAGGAAGAATGTTCCTTACATTGGTGATTAGGGATGAGCTTCGTGTTCGAATCAAACATACGTTCGACTCGAACATCGACTGTTCGCCCGTTCAGCGAATACCGACCGTTATGGGCCATTCGCACCAAATTTGTGTGGCGCTCACGGCCCACAATGCACTGCGCCATCGCAGTGCATTGCTGGCTCATGATTGGCCAAGCATGCACTGTGACCCCGCATGCTTGGCCAATCACAGCGCCAGCAGCGAGGAGAGCCATGATTGGCCACAGGCAGGATGCTCAGGCTGTGTAGTACACGCCCCACACTATATAAGGCTGCCAGCGCGGTGGCCTTGTGTAGTGTGTTGGCATCTGTAGGAGTTAGTGGGTGTTCTGTGTACCTTCAACACAGTATACACCGTTCGTTATCGGACGATTTTGCGTTCTTGCTCTTCTGTAGTGCAGTATACACCATTATATCCTCCTATATTGCTAGCTATCTTGCTCTTTTTAAATAGAGCTTGCAGTCAGTTGTAGGAGATTGTGCGTGCTGTCTGCGTGCCCTGACAGCAGAATACACCGCTATATCCACCTATATAGCTCTTCTCTAATTGAGCCATCTGCCATCTGCAGGAGTTAGTGGGTGTTGTGCGTGCCTCCAGCACAATATACACTACCCAATTGCTGGTTTTCCCATCTCCCTTCAGGCCATTACCATGTCTGGAAGGCCAGCAAGGAGAGGCAGACAGGTGCGAGCTGATAAAAGATGGCAAGCAGGCTCTGTGTCTAGAGACAACAGTGCTGGTCGTGGACGCGGTGCATCGTCATCATCAGCACGTGGCCATGGGACACGCTTGTCCTTCTTTTCGGCAGCTGGACATGTTGAGCCGCAACATGCCGAAGACTTGGTAGAGTGGATGACCAAGCCCACTTCATCCTCCTCATCCTCTCTCACCCAGGCTCAAGGTACTAGCAAAGCAGCTGCCAACGCATCGTCTTCCCTCCTCTCAATGTCATCATCAGTGACTCCTTCCCTAGACCCACCACGTCCTCCTGAGGAGTCTCCTGAACTCTTTGAGCACAGTGTTGTGTTGTGAATTCATGGAAAAATACATTTAATATTCGCTGGCAGAGATGAGGGATTTCAGTAGGCCTAAAAAAAGGTGGATGAACTATAATGTTGATATTATTGAACTGTGACCTCTTGGAGACTTTTAAAGCAAAGTACAAGATCTCACAGGTTTTTCCAGGGCCGGATTAACATAGGGACTATTGGAGCTGCAGCTCCAGGCCCCTTTCTCAAGATAGGCCCATTTGCCCCAAAAAAAAAAAAAAAAAAAAGATTGACTTTGAGGATTGTAGCTCGGCGATCAGGAGTCACAGAGACCCCACATTTGGGGGTTAGGTAGCTAAAGACGCACTCCAGCACTGGTGAAAATCTGGGGCTGCTATCATCTATGGTTCCGGAGATACGGCGCTCCTTGCACAGCCTGTCAGAAGCTCCATACAGAGTGGTCAGTATAAATACAAGCTGGAACACTCTGCAGCAGACTGAGAGGATGACATCACAGTGCTGATAATAATTATTTGTATATTACTTATGATAATTAACTCCTTGCCACCCAGGCATATTCTGAGACTTCTCCCCTACATGTAAAAGTCATCATTTTTTTATGCTAGAAAATGACTCAGAACCCTCAAGCATTATATATTGTTTTAGCAGAGACCCTATGGAATATAATGGTGGTCTTTGCAACTTTTTATGTTACACGATATTTGCGCAGCAATTTTTCAAATGTTTTTTTTTGGAAAGAAACTTTCATTCATAAAAAAAAAAAACACTAAAGTTGGCACGATTTTTTGTTGTGTACTAAGCTTTACATTTTTTTACAGGTTACATGTTTAGAGTTACAGAGGAGGTCTAGTGCTAGAATTATTGCTCTCGCTCTAACGATCATGGCGTATGTAACCTGTGTGTATCTGGCTCTGATACTAACCAGTGCCTACCCAGGGACTGACTAGTATCTCCCCCCAGCCTGTCCCCACACACCCTCTCACCTGCTGGCCTGTGAATGGGGCAATCACTTCCGCAGTCTTATTGTGTTCTGCTATCAGTGAATACAATGATTAGTGTTGCTAACTATAGCTGGCAGCACTAATTGTTTTAGGGAAAATCTGACAGGCTGGTTGTACTCAAGTCGCTTAATAGGTTGACTTGTGTAAAACCAGCTAGCCCATACATAGATCGACTACGGCTGGTCTCTGCTTAATTAGTGTAATTTCAATCCATGTCTGGCCTGCTTAACCACTACGCAGTCCCTAAACATCCTTCCACAAACCTTTCAATTTTTCTTTCCCAGATTACTTCATCCTCCTCTCCTATACATAGTGCCCACTGTCATACTCTCCTCCACACTTCTCTCCTATACATAGTGCCCACTGTCATACTCTCCACACTTCCCTCCTATACATAGTGGCCACTGTCATATTTTCCACACAGTGGCGGAACTACCGCCATAGCGACCCATGCAGGCGCTATGGGGCCCGCAGCCGAGTGGGGCCCGCAAGTGGCATACTAACTGGGGGTGCGGGGTGGTCCGCACTGGGTGGCACACGCTGTGGGGATGTCAGATGGCGTATGAAACAGTGACAACGGGCAGGCTTGGTAGCAGCAGTGGCAATGTGTGCAGGGAGATCCCAGCTCAGGTGGACTGAACCATCAGGCATAAATATAGGGATGTCGGCTGTACTTGACACAATGCTGTGCATTACGTTCTAACAGCCCAGCGAGTACAACTCCCCCCCCTCCACAGAAATGGAAGAGGCTGCATTGGCTCTGCTCCCTCCCTCCCCTCTGTGTCCATCCAAGCTCCGTGCAGCCCCTGTGCTGTGTCTGAAAGGAATGTGGGGGCGGGAGCGTTTACAAAAGTAGCCGACAGCTACAGAAGCTAGTGTGAACATCCTGGGAACATCCAAGTGAGTTTGCAGCACTGTCACTGTGTCCGGACTCTGCCCTCTCTCTCCCAAATCTTTCTCTCCCCCTCTTTCCTCTGTTGTCCTTCAGCAGAATCTTTCATTAACTCTATTCAAAGCATTTTCTTTTAACTAGCCGATACTAATAGATGGCCACATCATGTTCCTTTAGCCATGTTTTTCACTAGTGCAATCACAGACATTGCACGTGATTTGCACCACATTGCTGTGCAAATCACATGCAATGTCTGTGCAATGCAAGTTTAGTCATACAAACTGTATGGCTGAAATCGCATTGCATTCTCTCCAAAATGGTGCAGGACCCTTTTTTGGTCTGCACTGGAATCGGATTGCATGGGTGTTCACACCTATGCGATCCCATGCCTGCACCATTTCACAGTTCGCACTGTGATCTGCAAACTGATCTGGGGATGTGATTAACTTTACATTGACCCCCGTAGCAGCTTGCAAAGGGCAGTGTGAACCTCCAGAAAGCGACATGCAATGCAGGAGTCCGCACTAGAATCGCGCTGATTCCTGCATTGCATATACGTGAACCAGGACTCAAGTTGATTCACACTGAAGCACTGTGGTTCAGTTGCAGTGATGATGTCAGATTTTTCCCGCATTTAAAGCGGGATTCCACCCTAAAGTGGAACCTCCGCTGATCGGATCCCTCCCCCCCTCCGGTGTCACAATTGACACCTTTCAGGGGGGAGGGGGGTGGAGATACCTGTCAAAGACAGGTATTTTCACCCACTTCCGGGCATAGACTCCTGTGGGAGTCTACGCCATTTCCTGCCCTGCCGCGCTGTCTGCTGGGACACACACGGGTCCCAGTGACAGCGCGGAGATTTCCTATTGCGCGGCACGGCTCGCGCATGCTCAGTAGGGAACCGGGAAGTGAAGCCGATTCGCTTCACTTCCTGATTCCCTCACCTAGAATGGTGGCGACAGCAGCCGAGGGCCGAGCGATTGATTGGCCTCGGCATCGCTGGAACCCGGGACAGGTGAGTGTCCATTTATTAAAAGTCAGCAGCTGTAGTATTTATAGCTGCTGGCTTTTAATATTTTTTTTTTTTGGTGGAATCCCTCTTTAACTCCATTTCCACTACAGTCCTACAGACTTCTATTAGGTTACACATTTTGACAACATTTTCTGAAAGCGCACCAAATGTCCGCTATACTGCAACTTTGGTGTGCTTTCAGAAAACACAGTAACATTATACAAACGAATAGAAGACTGTGGGACTGCAGCTAAAAATGGGGATAAAATGCAGAAAAAACTGCGTGTACCCCAGAACTGCGAAAAACTCCAGGACAGCAATGTGAACTCAAAGGCTGCAGGGTGCTGAGTAATATAAAGGGGTCCAGAGATGCTGTGTAATGTAAAGGGGTCCAGAGGTGCAGGGTGCTGTGTAATGTAAAGGGGTCCAGAGATGCAGGGGGTTGGGTAATGTAAAGGGGTCCAGAGGTGCAGGGGGTTGGGTAATGTAAAGGGGCCCAGTGGTGCAGCAGGTTGTGTAATGTAAAGTAGTCCAGTGGTGCAGGGGTTATTTGATGTAAAGGGGTCCAGAGGTGCAGGGGGGCTGTGTAATGTAAAGGGGTCCAGTTTTGGCAAGGGGGTACAAAGTAGTGACAAAGAGATATTGGGGGATGCAGAGGTATGCGGGGGCACAGGGGGTTGTTTTTACATTTTAAAGTGGGGGGGTGCCAGATATAGGATCTGCCCTGGGTGCCAAATGCTCTAGGTACCCCCCCCGGGGCCCGGTGAGGATGAGGAATGTAAGTTTACTGTTAAGCCTCCCAGGCCCTGCGAGTCCGGCCATGTCCTGACACACGCAGCCGCATACAGCAGGAGCAGAGAGCAGAGGGGGCCAGGCAGAACGCTTGAGAGCGCCTGTGAAGGGACATCGTTTTCAGCACATGAGGAGGCTCTGGAGTCTGAACAGGAGGTAGGAAAGGAGTGGGAGACTATCATCTTTTTTTTGTGGGGGGGGAGGGCCCCATACAACATTTTGCTATGGGGCCCTGTGATTTCTAGTTACGCCCCTGTCTCCACACTTCTCGCCTATACATAATGCCCACTGTCATACCCTCCACACTTCTCTCCTATACATAACGCCCACTATTATATCCTACACACTCCTCTCCTGTACATAGTGCCCGCTGTCATACACTTCTCTCCTATACATAATGCCCACTGTCATACTCTCCACACTTCTCTTCTGTTCATAACGCCCACTGTCATATCTTACACACTCCTCTCTTGTACATAGTGTCTGCTGTCATACACTTCTCTCCTGTACATAGTCCCCACTGTCGTACCCTCCACACTCCTCTCCTGTACATAACGCCCACTGTCATATCTTGCACACTCCTCTCTTGTACATAGTGCCTGCTGTCATACACTTCTCTCCTGTACATAGTCCCCACTGTCGTACCCTCCACACTCCTCTCCTATACATAGTGCCCACCATCATACCCTCCACACTCCTCTCCTGTACATACT
The DNA here is from genome assembly GCF_037356315.1 of Lithobates pipiens. Lineage (NCBI taxonomy): Eukaryota > Metazoa > Chordata > Amphibia > Anura > Ranidae > Lithobates > Lithobates pipiens. Next base: position 587,273,971 of record NW_027507764.1, on the reverse strand, counting down.
ACTTCTCTCCTATATGTAGTGCCCACTGTCATACCCTCCACACTCCTCTCCTGTACATACTACTCACTGTCATACCCTCCATTCTCTTCTCCTAAACATAGTGCCCACCATCATACCCTGCCTCCACACTCCTCTCCTGTAATTACTGCTTACTGTCCTACTCTACACACTTCTCTCCTGTACATAGTGCCCACTGTCATACCCTCCACACTCCTATACATAGTGCCCACTGCCATACCCTCCACACTCCTCTCCTGTACATACTACTCACTGTCATACCCTCCATACTCCTCTCCTATACATAGTGCCCATCGTCATACCCTGCCTCCACACTCCTCTCCTGTAATTACTGCTTACTGTCCTACTCTCCACACTTCTCTCCTGTACATAGTGCCCACTGTCATACCCTCCGCACTCCTGTACATATTGCGCACTGTCATACCCTCCACACTCTTCTCTTATACATAGTGCCCAATGTCATAACCTCTACACTCCTCTGCTGTGCATACTGCCCACTGTCATACCCTTCACACTCCTCTCCTGTACATAGGGACTTCTGCCATACCCTCTGCACTCCTCTCATGTACATAGTGCCCACTGTTAGACCCTCCACATTCCTCTCCCTCACCTGCACATACTTCCCACTTTTATACCATCCCTACGCCTCCCCTATGCCTCTTACCCACAAAAACTGTTTTTTAAAATTATACTGAATATCCTCAATGTTACCAGCTCTAGAATGGGCACTAAAGGAAATCTCACAGTCCTCATATTTGTTCTGCCCCATTATTAGTACTTATTTAATTTTGTAATTACTATTGTGATGTATAGAGGAACACGGGGGATGTCAGCTACTCTAAATATAGCACTTGTAAAAAAAAGCGTCCCTGAAAATATTTTTGAAATGTTGACAACTATGCACTTAGGCACTGCCCAAGGGCCACAGGGTCAGTAGGGGGCCACATGAGAGGCTCCTGTGATATTAACCACTTGGTTCCCACACTACGTCTATTGACGTCATGGGCTTTCGGTGGTTATATCTGAATGATGCCGGAGGCCACAGACATCATTCAGATATTGCCGTTTTCAGCCGGACGATTCCCTGCACCATAAGAATGATCATAGCGGCTGTTCCGCCGCTTGTTCGTTCTTACGGGCGGCGGGAGGGGACACCCCCCCCACCGCCCTCCGGTTCTTCTACCGACTCACCGTTTCCATCGGTGAGTCTGTCACAGGATCCGCTGGCCCCAGCAAGTAACCATAGAGATTTTTCCGGTGGACTAGATTGTCCCCGGAGTCTCTATGATCGTTCGGAGGCCGGGCGCGATGTTATGACGTCACGCCCGGCCTCGGTATTCAAATTAACGGCGCCGATCTGGCTAGGAAGCTATGATCGTTTTTTTTTTTTATTATTCCCAGCCTAGAGGTGAGATATGGGGTCTTATTGACCCCATATCTCACTGTAAATATGTCCGATTATGCCATATTCCTATTACAAGGGATGTTTACATTCCTTGTAATAGGAATAAAAGTCATCAATTTTTTTTTTTTAAGTGTAAAACTAAAAAATAAAAAATAAAATTAACAATAAAAAAAAAAAAATTGAAAGCGCCCCTGTCCCCGCGAGCTCGCACACAGAAGCGAACACATACGTAAGTCCCGCCCACATATGAAAACGGTGTTCAAACCACACATGTGAGGTATCGCCACGAACGTTAGAGCGAGAGCAATAATTCTAGCCCTAGACCTCCTCTGTAACCCAAAATATGTAACCAGTAAAAAAATTAAAACGTCGCCTATGGGGATTTTTAAATACCAAAGTTTGACGCCATTCCACGAGCGCGTGCAATTTTGAAGAGTGACATGTTGGGTATCTATTTACTCGCCGTATCCTCCTCTTTCACATTAAAAAAATTGGGCTAACTTTACTGTTTTTTTTTTTTTTTTAAGCATGAAACAGTTTTTTTTCTGAAAAAAATGTGTTCGAAAAATTGCTGCACATATATAATGTTTGGGGGTTCTATGTAATTTTCTAGCAAAAAAATTAATTTTTAATTTTTTAAAAGAATTTTACATGTAGGAGAGAAATGTCAGAATTGGCCTGGATGTGAAGTGGTTAAAGCGGTAGTAAACTTTTCTAACATTACTACTTTTTAGAGGCCCTGGGGTAGGTTATGTCATAATGTACAAGTATGCCCAGTATGTACAAGTATGCCCAGCATATTAGCACAAGGGTACACTTGTCAGAATGGGCCCTCCAGTGCTGTGCTGTGATCAATATGGCGGGGCCCGGGCACCTCCCTCTTCACCCGGTCTTCCTTCTGGGTTCTGTGCCTTCGGTCACTTGCCTTAGCCAGGCTGCGTTGATGCCATTCCCACACATCCTCATGTTCATCCTCTCTGTCTCATCCCCCCCTTCTCTCTCATCCTCCCTCCCTTACCCCTCACACCTCCTTCATCCCCTTTCTCTCTCATCCTCCCTCCCTTACCCCTCACACCTCCTTCATCCCCTTTCTCCCTCTCTCATCCTCCCTCTCTCTCTTTAATTTAATTTGTTATAACAAAAAATGGTTTGCATTTTTATTTATTTATTGTTTATAAAAGGCCCCACCAAAATCCTCAGCACCAGGCCCATGATGTTCTTAATCTGGCCCTGGGTTTTTCCAAAGGTTAAAAGGATTAGTTCTTTTTAAACTTTTACAAAACCTGTGTTGAAACAAGAGACTGAAACAATGGTATTTTCTGTCACCAAACAAAAAGCTGTTTACTTATTTTGTTGGTTAGGGTGAGAAGATCAAACTTGCATAAGTATTTATCTCATGGAAATAACCCTTAACTAGAAAACCCCATTGTGCGTAAGTAAAAAGACTGTTTGGACAATCTACAACCATGCAAATAGCTGACTCCTTATCCAACAAAACCTATTGAAGGACACAACTAACCCATTTAATCATTTATTGGAAGCTCAGAGTTCATCTCAAAACATGCGGTAAGATTCATATACCAGTATCATCCATATTTTTCTAAGCTATTCAAATTATACATAGGTCACAACAGAGATATTATAATGTTAGTATCTAATGATCTAAAGAACTTTATCATGGAGAGATTATGAAAGTGTGATCATAAGTAGAAGTGTTTTAGCAACGAATTAGTATTATGAAAAACATATAATCGTGATTATAACCGTAAAAGAATTTAACCTATGTTTAGATAAACAAATATTGATTGGATACCCGAATTATACATGTATCCATATAGATAATTGTAAGTGATATTGTTTGATATAATATAAAGTGTGTCCTTTATAAATGGACTAAAGATTAACAGATATACATTGATATACATATATATCACCAGTTTATGCAAGTGATTATTAAAAATTATGTTATGCGTATTTTATATTATACTACCATTCCTGAACACTCAAGATATATTCGTTAGAACATATATAATCATCGAACGCATATTATAGAAATAAAAATATTAGCTTAAAGAGATAAAACACCAAACACATGTGAGACACCTGGTGGTTGAAGGTGCTATTACATTAAAATCACGAGACTACTGGGAAAGGTGATCATTAAGTCTGCCTGCCAATAGGAAAGGGACACATACCCTCTGGGCAGAACTTAGTATAATTTTATGACCTTTTTGTTTAAGAAGATATTTAAGAAACTAAAAAGATGGTCAATAGGGAAAGAAAAAGAAAGGAGAAAAGCTCGAAGGAGAGTTGGGGGGAGAGAGTCAGGGGGAAGCTTAGGGACCCCCCCCCCTGAGAAGGGACACTGGAAGACTCCCAGGCAGACTGACCCTCATGCACCATGCATGAATACACATTTTTACATTCATGAAGATCCCTGCTCCTTGGAACTCGGAGGTGACACAAAGTAATTCCTCTGTAAAAGGATCCATGTTGAAGCCACGGCAGCCATCTTAAAATTCCTGGTAACCAACAATCCACACTAGTAGCCAATCAGAATGGGTAAATATACCACATTGATAAGTATATGTTTATCATCTATTCTATGTTCTCTTAAATATAGATTTTTTTGAATATTCTATTATTGAAAATATTTCTCCCGAATCAATAACCGCCTTTTAGATTTTTCTCTAAATTCAATTTTTCATTATAAATTTCTTTCTTTTTGCATAGATGCCAATTTTATTGACAAACAAATGTCTAATTTATTTCACATTGTTAACTACTTACTTACGTGCAGTATAGTAACGGTTGGACGTGTGAAATACAGATATTCTGTTTAATTGTCAATTATCAAAAGGTTATTGATTCTACCGAGAAGTGATAATGGTGATAATGGTGTCCAGGGTACTACTACGCCCAGTTTGAGGGTGTTTAGATTAATTGTCAAAATGATCAAGTAATGCAATCTGTATTTTAATATTTCATGTAAATATTCGTTTTCTGTCAACCAATAAATGTAGCTATTTTGTATGATCACTCGTCTCCTTGCATAAGTTTCACATATATAGACTGTGTCATATAGACTGATTCTGTATCTTAAAAATATCTTCGTTAAAAATTACTTAGTAAATATTGTGCGGGAAATTGTCCTTAAAAAGCACAACAGTTGTGTACATGCTCCAGGAGGATGCCCAGTGCTTTGTGGGCTCTGATGATGACACTCAGCTAGAGGAAGGCAGTAGCGTGAGCGCAGAGAGAGGGTATGCTCAAGAAGGACAGCAATCTGGCAGTCATGTTCCACAAGCTGCAGCATACTGCCAGGTTTGCTCCAGCGATGAAGAGGGAGGGGATGATGAGGGCACTGACTCCACGTGGGTGCCTGGTAGGAGAGAGGAGGAGGAGGAGGAGGAGGAGGCACATGTCCAACGAGGCAGGATGCCCTCCGGGGGCCAGCTTAGGGGCAGCCTACCGACTGAATCACACCGCAGAGCTCCGCCTGTGCAGGGCGATGCCTCTGCTCGTTATTCTAAGAGTTCTTTGGTGTGGGCCTTTTTTGAGACGAGTGCATCAGATCGCACTGCTGCTATTTGCAACATATGTCTCAAGCGTATCTCGCGTGGCCAAAACATCAGCCGCTTGGGCACCACATGCTTGACCAGACATATGTTGACCTGCCATGCAGCTCGTTGGCAAGCTTACCTCAAAGACCCACACCAAAGAACAAAGCGGACCTCTCCTTGCTCCTCATCAGCTGGCATCTCCAACCCCACTAGACCTTCAGTCCTCTCTGAAACCTGAGAGGAATGAAGGTGTAAAATTAGGTGTGTCACAGCCAAGTACTTGCGGGCACTCTGCTAGCAGTACACCCACGTCTGATTGTAGCAGGCAAATTTCCCTGCTCCAGCTGCTGGACCATCCAAAGAAGTTCACTCCCAGCCATCCACATGCCCAGTGGTTGAATGCTAGCTTGGCTAAATTGCTAGCACTTCAACTGCTGCCTTTTCAGTTGGTTGACTTGGCCCCCTTCGATGAAATTGTACAATGTGTGGTTCCTCAGTGGCAGGTCCCCAGACGCCACTTTTTCTCACGGAAGGAGATTCCGGCTCTCTACCGGCATGTGGAAGGCAATGTCCTTGCCTCGCTGGACAGGGCGGTCAGCGGTAAGGTGCATATTACCGCTGACTCATGGTCCAGCAGGCATGGACAGGGACGTTACCTGTCTTTCACGGCCCATTGGGTCACTCTTCTGGCAGCTGGGAAGGATGCAGGACAAGGTGCAGTAGTGTTGGAGGTTGTTCCGCCACCACGCCTCCAAAATGCTACTATTGATTGTGACACACCTCTCTCCACCACCTCCTCTTCTTCTTCCTCCATGGCCTCTTCCAGTGCTCTGTCCTCAGAACCAGCGGTGCTCCATAGGCGTTCCAGGGGCTACGCACGTACGCAGGCAAAACGATGCCATGCCGTGCTTGCGCTGGTTTGTTTGGGGGACAGGAGCCACACTGGGGCAGATGTTTTGTCAGCTCTGCAGGGGCAGGCCGAGAGGTGGTTGATGCCACGCCAGCTTAAGCCAGGAATGGTGGTTTGCGACAATGGCACCAACCTCCTCTCCGCCCTCCGACAGGGACAACTGACCCATGTGCCCTGTGTAGCTCACGTCCTTAACCTGGTGGTGCAGCGGTTCTTGGGCAGGTACCCCGGCTTACAGGATGTCCTGAAGCAGGCCAGGAAAGTCTGTGTGCATTTCCGCCGATCATTTAATGCCTGTGCTCGGCTGGCTGAGCTCCAAAAGGAGTTGAACCTGCCCAAGGACCGCCTTATATGTGGCATGCCCACCAGGTGCAACTCAACGTTGGCCATGCTGCAGCGGCTGCACACGCAGCAGAGGGCCATCAATGAGTACCTGTGCGACTACGGCACCAGGACAGGGTCAGGGGAGCTCGGTTTTTTCTCACCACGCCAGTGGGGCATGATCAGGGATGCATGCACTGTCCTGTCACTGTTTGAGGAGGCCACAAGGATGGTGAGAAGTGACAGTGCATGCATCAGTGACACTGTACCTCTTGTCCACCTCTTGGAGCATACGCTGCGTGAAATAATGGACAGGGCACTTGAGGCAGAACAGAGGCAGGAAGAGGAGGACTTCCTTGCCTCTCAAGACAGTGTTCCTGCTGTGCCACCCATCACACAGGATGAGGAGGAGGAGGAGGAGGAGGAGGAATGTGTCAGCATGGAGGTGGAGGCTGGCACTCAGCATCAGCAGCAGCAGCAGCAGCAGTCTTGTAGGGATGATTTACAGTCCCAAGAAACACGTGGACTTGTACGTGGCTGGGAGGGGGTAGCTGCAGATCATGTTGTCCTTAGTGACCCAGAGGACTCCGGACTGAATGCCTCAGCTAACCTACGCTGCATGGCCTCCCTGATCCTGCAAAGCCTGCGGAAGGATCCTCGTATTCTTCAGATCAAGGAGAGGGACCATTACTGGCTGGCCACTCTCCTTGATCCACTGTACAAGGGTAAGGTTGCCGACCTTATCTTGCCATCGCAGAGGGAGCAGAGGAGGAGACATCTCCGGGAGGCCTTGCAGAAAGGTCTGTGCAACGCGTTCCCAGAGACTGTGAGGTTACAAACTCCTGGTCCTGAACAACGTGTTGCTGAGGCAGCGGTCAGAAGGAGCGGTGGAGAAGGTGGCCTTCTGACCAATGCGTTCAGACAATTTTTTAGTCCGCAGCCCCAAGGTATGATCGGTTCCAGCAACCATCGCCAGCGTCTGATTTACATGGTGCAGGAATACCTAGGGGCAAGGTCAGACTTGGACACCTTCCCCTCCGAAAATCCTCTGGCTTACTGGATCTTGAGGATGGATCACTGGCCAGAGCTTGCACAGTATGCAATTGAGCTACTGGCCTGTTCTGCATCCAGCGTTCTTTCGGAACGCACCTTCAGTGCTGCTGGTGGCTTTGTTACCGATCACAGGGTGCGCCTGTCCACCGACTCAGTTGATCAACTGACCTTCATCAAGATGAATCAGTCTTGGATCACCCACAGCTACCAAGCACCTGAAGCTGATGTAACCAAATAATTTTTTTTTAAATATCACATCCCTTCAAGACTGCCTATGCTGATGCTGAGTGACTGTCCTGTTATGTTGATTGTCTATCCTCTTCCTCCTCCGTTGATATGTTGGAAGAACATTTTTCGTTCTGGGTGATGCCACCAGCCCAATTTTTCAGCCCCTGTTTAACAGGGGCATTTAATTACAATTTTTGATGCAATGCTTTGCAGCAGGGCTCATTCCTGCACCACAACTAGAGTATATGGGAGAGGTTGCAGTGTCGTGGCACCAGCACCAGTGCCTAAGGTCCAATTTTTCAGCCCCTGTTTAACAGGGGCGTTTAATTACAATTTTTGATGCAATGCTTTGCAGCCGGGCTCATTCCTGCACTACAACTAGAGTATATGGGAGAGGTTGCAGTGTTGTGGCACCAGCACCAGTGCCTAAGGCCCAATTTTTCAGCCCCTGTTTAACAGGGGCGTTTAATTACAATTTTTGATGCAATTCTTTGTAGCAGAGCTCATTCCTGCACCACAACTAGAGTATATGGGAGAGGTTGTAGTGTCGTGGCACCAGCACCAGTGCCTAAGGCCCAATTTTTCAGCCCCTGTTTAACAGGGACATGTAATTACAATTCTTGATATAATATTTCACAGCAGGGCCCGTTCCTGTGCCCACGGAGAGTAACTGTGAGGACTTATAGTCTTGTGGCACCAGCACCACAACCACCAAAGGCCCAATTTTTCTACCACTGTTCAACAATGGCATGTAATTACAATTCTTGATATAATCGTTCACAGCAGTGCGCTCCAGCACCCACCAAGAGTCACTTTGAGGGCTTACAATGTTATGGCAAAACCAACACCTTGTTCCGCCATTTCTGCAGAGCATATAGGGCAGGCCCCTACTTTCAAACATCCAACTTACAAACGTCTCCTACTTGCAAACGGAAGGAGACAACAGGAAGTGTGATGAAAAAAGACGGACGGCAAAACAAATTATACAGGGGTGATAACCCTTCCCTATGTTTTCCAAAAAGCTTAAAAATTGATTTTTTGACTGGAGCTACACTTTAAAAATGTACCAGTTGAAAATGACAAACAGATTCAACTTAACACAACAAACCTACACAGTCCCTGTCTTGTTTGCACCGCCTGTATACTGCTGTTCTGAGTATATAGGGCCTGGGGGCCACACGTATTTCCTTATTTTAATATGGGTACAGGGTTCCCCTTAATATGCGTACAAGACCCAAAGGGGCTGGTAATGGGCAGGGAGGGCTACCCATGCCATTTTTCTCAATGATTTCCATCCATATTGCAGGAACCAGATATTACATTAAAACCGCAAGCAGTTTTAAATGACGTTATTTCCGTTAAATGTCATTTTGTGCAGGGACTGTTCTAAACACGGGAAACACGTGGCACTTCACAGGCATACTATAGACACCCCCCAGGCACGATATGTAAAGGAATATTTCACTTTTTTTTTCACTTTAATCGTCATTAAAATCAGTGCTCCCGCCAAAACGGCCATTTTTAAAAACATTTTAGGCATTGACCCATGTCCCCCGGCAGGAGCCAGGTCCTCAAACCCTTTTTAGGACAGTATCTTGCATATAAGCCATTAAAATGAGCACTTTTAATTTCGAACGTTCGAGTCCCATAGACTTCAATGGGGTTCTAACGTTCGTACGAATTCTCGGTCTGTTCGAAAGTTCTTGTGCGAACCGAACCGGGGGGGTGTTCGGCTCATCCCTATTGGTGATCAGTGAGAAGAATGTTCCTTACATTGGTGTCATGCTGCTGGCTCTGTCAGGAACATGAAGGCACCATCAAATGAGAGGTCAATCAACAACAGCTTAAAAAACCTTTATCAACCTCTGGAGGAATCCTGGTTTAAAATAATTGGAAGAGAGGTTTTCCCTGGTGTGTTGTTTCCACATTTATTTGCACAGGAATACAACTGAGACTTACATGTTATAACTAGGGATGAGCTTCGTGTTCGAGTCGAACGCATGTTCGACTCGAACATCGGTCGTTCGTGCGATCGCCGAATTCCGAACGTTTGGGCCGTTCGCGGCAAAATTCGTGTGGCCCACAATGCACTGCGATGGCGCAATGCATTGCTGTCTCACGATTGGCCAAGCATGCACTGTGACCCCGCATGCTTGGCCAATCGCAGCGCCAGTAGCGGGAAGAGCAATGGTTGGCCACAGGCATCATGCCTGTGGCCAATCATAGCTCAGACTGTGTAGTGCACGCCCCACACTATATAAAGCTGCCTTTCAGGCGGCCTCGTGTAGTGTTTGTTAGCATCTGAAGCAGTGGGTGTTCTGTGTACCTTCAACACAGTTACACACCAATCGTTTTTGGCTGATTTACTATTTTGCTCTTGTGTAGTGGTTACTGTCTGTGCCCTGACCGCAGTATACACCACTATATTCACCTCACCTATATAGCTAGTGATCTAGATTTAATAATAGAGCTTGCAGTCAGTAGTGTTAGTGCGTGCTGTCTGCGTGCTCTGTACCCAGTACATACCACTATATACACCTACATAGCTGTTCTCTATTTGAGCCCGATTGTCATTTGCTGGAGTTATTGGAAGTTGTGTGTGCCTCCAGCACAGCACAGTATACATCTGTATATACCCCTTTAACTCTGCTGTTTTCTTGTTATTGTCTGCGTGCCCTGACCGCAGTATACACCGTGATATTCACCTCACCTATATAGCTAGTGGTCCATCTTGAACAATAGAGCTTGCAGTCAGTAGTGTCACTCAGGAGATAGTGCGTGCTGTGTGCCTGCTCTGTACCCAGTACATACCGCTATTATCCACCTACATAGCTGTTCTCTATTTGGGCCCGATTGGCATCTGCTGGAGTTATTGGAAGTTGTGTGTGCTTCCAGCACAGCACAGTATACATCTGTATATACCCCTTTAACTCTGCTGTTCTATAAAAAAGGCATCTGCAGGAGTTAGTGGGTGTTGTGTGCCTCCAGCACAATATAAACTACCCAACTACTGTTTTACCCAACTCCCTTCAGGCCATTACCATGTCTGGAAGGCCAGCAAGGAGAGGCAGACAGGCGCGAGCCGATAAAAGAGGGCAAGCAGGCTCTGTGTCAAGAGACAACAGTGCTGGTCGTGGACGCGGTGCATTGTCATCAGCACGTGGCCATGGGACATGCTTGTCCTTCTTTTCTGCAGCTGGACATGTTGAACCGCAACATGCCAACGACTTGGTAGAGTGGATGACCAAGCCCTCTTCATCCTCCTCATCCTCTCTCACCCAGTCTCAGGGTAGTAGAAAAGCAGCTGCCAACACATCGTCGTCCCTCCTCTCAATGTCATCATCAGTGACTCCTTCCCTAGACCCACCACGTCCTCCTGAGGAGTCTCCTGAACTCTTTGAGCACAGTGTTGGGTACATGCTCCAGGAGGATGCCCAGTGTTTGGTGGGCTCTGATGATGACACTCAGCTAGAGGAAGGCAGTAGCGTGAGCACAGAGAGAGGGGATGCTCAAGAAGGACAGCAATCTGGCAGTCATGTTCCACAAGCTGCAGCATACTGCCAGGTTTGCTACAGCGATGAAGAGGGAGGGGATGATGAGGGCACTGACTCCACATGGGTGCCTGGAAGGAGGGAGGAGGAGGAGGAGGAGGAGGAGGAGGAGGCACATGTCCAACGAGGCAGGATGCCCTCCGGGGGCCAGCTTAGGGGCAGCACACCGACTGAATCACACCGCAGAGCTCCGCCTGCGCAGAGCGCTTCCTCTGCGCAGAGCGCTTCCTCTGCGCGTTATTCTAAAAGTTCTTTGGTGTGGGCCTTTTTTGAGACGAGTGCATCAGATCGCACCGCTGCTATTTGCAACATATGTCTCAAGCGTATCTCACGTGGCCAAAACATCAGCCGCTTGGGCACCACATGCTTGACCAGACATATGTTGACCTGCCATGCAGCTCGTTGGCAAGCATACCTCAAAGACCCACACCAAAGAACAAAGCGGACCTCTCCTTGCTCCTCATCAGCTGGCATCTCCAACCCCACTAGACCTTCAGTCCTCTCTGAAACCTGCTCTGAGAGGAATGAAGGTGTAGAATTAGGTGTGTCACAGCCAAGTGCTTCCGGGAACTCTGCTAGTGGTACATCCACGTCCGATTATAGCAGACAAATGTCCCTGCCCCAGCTGCTGGACCGGCGGAAGAAATTTACTCCCAGCCATCCACATGCCCAGCGGTTGAATGCTAGCTTGGCTAAATTGCTAGCACTTCAACTGCTGCCTTTTCAGTTGGTAGACTCGGCCCCCTTCCGTGAGTTTGTACAATGTGCGGTTCCTCAGTGGCAGGTCCCCAAACGCCACTTTTTCTCACGGAAGGCAATTCCGGCTCTCTACCGGCATGTGGAAGGCAATGTCCTTGCCTCGCTGGACAGGGCGGTCAGCGGTAAGGTGCATATTACCGCTGACTCATGGTCCAGCAGGCATGGACAGGGACGTTACCTGTCTTTCACGGCCCATTGGGTCACTCTTCTGGCTGCTGGGAAGGATGCAGGACAAGGTGCAGTAGTATTGGAGGTTGTTCCGCCACCACACCTCCAAAATGCTACTATTGGTTGTGACACACCTCTCTCCTCCACCCCCTCCTCTTCTTCTTCCTCCATGGCCTCTTCCAGTGCTCTGTCCTCAGAACCAGCGGTGCTCCGTAGGCGTTGCAGGGGCTACGCAAGTACGCAGGCAAAACGATGCCATGCCGTGCTTGCGCTGGTTTGTTTGGGGGACAGGAGCCACACTGGGGCGGATGTTTTGTCAGCTCTGCAGGGGCAGGCCGAGAGGTGGTTGACGCCACGCCAGCTTAAGCCAGGAATGGTGGTTTGCGACAATGGCACCAACCTCCTCTCCGCCCTCCGACAGGGACAACTGACCCATGTGCCCTGTGTAGCTCACGTCCTTAACCTGGTGGTGCAGCGGTTCTTGGGCAGGTACCCCGGCTTACAGGATGTCCTGAAACAGGCCAGGAGAGTCTGTGTGCATTTCCGCCGATCATTTAATGCCTGTGCTCGGCTGGCTGAGCTCCAAAAGGAGTTGAACCTGCCCAAGAACCGCCTTATATGTGACATGCCCACCAGATGGAACTCAACATTGGCCATGCTGCAGCGGCTGCACACGCAGCAGAGGGCCATCAATGAGTACCTGTGCGACTACGGCACCAGGACAGGGTCAGGAGAGCTTGGTTTTTTCTCACCACGCCAGTGGGGCATGATCAGGGATGCATGCACTGTCCTGTCACCGTTTGAGGGGGCCACAAGGATGGTGAGCAGTGACAGTGCATGCATCAGTGACACTATACCTCTTGTCCACCTCTTGGAGCATACGCTGCGTGGAATAATGGACAGGGCACTTGAGGCAGAACAGAGGCAGGAAGAGGAGGACTTCCTTGCCTCTCAAGGCCCCCTTTATCCAGACAGTGTTCCTGCTGTGCCACCCATCACACAGGAAGAGGGTGAGGAGGAGGAAGAGGAGGAGGAGGATGATTGTGTCAGCATGGAGGTGGAGGCTGGCACTCAGCATCAGCAGCAGCAGTCTTATAGGGATGATTTACAGTCCCAAGAAACACGTGGACTTGTACGTGGCTGGGAGGAGGTAGCTGCGGATCATGTTGTCCTTAGTGACCCAGAGGACTCCGGACCGAATGCCTCAGCTAACCTACGCTGCATGGCCTCCCTGATCCTGCAAAGCCTGCGGAAGGATCCTCGTATTCTTCGGATCAAGGAGAGGGACCATTACTGGCTGGCCACTCTCCTTGATCCACGGTACAAGGGTAAGGTTGCCGACCTTATCTTGCCATCGCAGAGGGAGCAGAGGATGAGACATCTCCGGGAGGCCTTGCAGAAAGCTCTGTGCAACGCGTTCCCAGAGACTGGGAGGTTACAAACTCCTGGTCCTGGACAACGTGTTGCTGAGGCATCGGTCAGAAGGAGCGGTGGAGAAGGTGGCCGTCTGACTGATGCTTTCAGACAATTTTTTAGTCCGCAGCCCCAAGGTATGATTGGTTCCAGCACCCATCGCCAGCGTCTAATTTACATGGTGCAGGAATACCTAGGGGCAAGGTCAGACTTGGACACCTTTCCCACTGAAAATCCTCTGGCTTACTGGGTCTTGAGGATGGATCACTGGCCAGAGCTTGCACAGTATGCAATTGAGCTACTGGCCTGTCCTGCATCCAGCGTTCTTTCGGAACGCACCTTCAGTGCTGCTGGTGGCTTCGTTACCGATCACAGGGTGCGCCTGTCCACCGAATCAGTTGATCGACTGACCTTCATCAAGATGAATCAGTCTTGGATCACCCACAGCTACCAAGCACCTGAAGCTGATGTAACCGAATAATTTTTTTTGAAATACCACATCCCTTCAAGACTGCCTATGCTGATGCTGAGTGACTGTCCTGTTATGTTGATTGTCTATCCTCTTCCTCCTCCACTGATATGTTGGAAGAACATTTTTGGTTCTGGGTGATGCCAGCAGCCCAATTTTTCTGCCCCTGTTTAACAGGGGCGTTTAAGTACAATTTTTGATGCAATGCTTTGCAGCAGGGCTAATTCCTGCAAAAAAACTAGAGTATATGGCAGAGGTTGCAGTGTGATGGCACCAGTGCCTAAGGCCCAATTTTTCTGCCCCTGTTTAACAGGGGCGTTTAAGTACAATTTTTGATGCAATGCTTTGCAGCAGGGCTAATTCCTGCAATAAAACTAGAGTGTATGGCAGAGGTTGCAGTGTGATGGCACCAGTGCCTAAGGCCCAATTTTTCTGCCCCTGTTTAACAGGGGCATTTAAGTACAATTTTTGATGCAATGCTTTGCAGCAGGGCTAATTCCTGCAAAAAAACTAGAGTGTATGGCAGAGGTTGAAGTGTGATGGCACCAGTGCCTAAGGCCCAATTTTTCTGCCCCTGTTTAACAGGGACGTTTAAGTACAATTTTTGATGCAATGCTTTGCAGCAGGGCTAATTCCTGCAAAAAAACTAGAGTATATGGCAGAGGTTGCAGTGTGATGGCACCAGTGCCTAAGGCCCAATTTTTCTGCCCCTGTTTAACAGGGGCGTTTAAGTACAATTTTTGATGCAATGCTTTGCAGCAGGGCTAATTCCTGCAATAAAACTAGAGTGTATGGCAGAGGTTGCAGTGTGATGGCACCAGTGCCTAAGGTCCAATTTTTCTGCCCCTGTTTAACAGGGGCGTTTAAGTACAATTTTTGATGCAATGCTTTGCAGCAGGGCTAATTCCTGCAAAAAAACTAGAGTGTATGGCAGAGGTTGCAGTGTGATGGCACCAGTGCCTAAGGCCCAATTTTTCTGCCCCTGTTTAACAGGGACATGTAATTACAATTCTTGATATAATATTTCACAGGAGGGCCCCTTCCTGTGCCCACCCAGAGTAACTGTGAGGACTTATAGTGTTGTGGCACCAGCACCACAACCACCAAAGGTCAATTTTTCTACCACTGTTCAACAATGGCATGTAATTACAATTCTTGATATAATCGTTCACAGCAGGGCGCTACAGCGGCCACCAAGAGTCACTTTGAGGGCTTACAATGTTGTTGCAAAACCAACACCTTGTTCCGCCATTTTTGCAGAGCATATAGGGCAGGCCCCTACTTTCAAACATCCAACTTACAAACATCTCCTACTTGCAAACGCAAGGAGACAGCAGCAAGTGAGATGAAAAAAGATGGACGACAAAAAAAATTATACAGGGGTGATAACCCTTCCCTATGTTTTCCAAAAAGCTTAAAGATATTTTTTTTGACTGGAGCTACACTTTAAAAATGTACCGGTTGAAAATGACAAACAAATTCAACTTAACACAACAAACCTACACAGTCCCTGTCTTGTTTGCACCGCCTGTATACTGCTGTTCTGAGTATATAGGGCCTGGGGGCCACACGCATTTCCTTTTTTTTAATATGGGTACGGGGTTCCCCTTAATATGCGTACAAGACCCAAATAGGCTGGTAATGGGCAGGGAGGGCTACCCATGCCATTTTTCTGAATGATTTTCAACCATATTGCAGGAACCAGATATAACATTAAAACCGCAAGCAGTTTTAAATGGTGTTATTTCCGTTTAATGTCATTTTGTGCAGGGACTGTTCTAAACACAGGAAACACGTGGCACTTCACAGGCATACTACAGACACCCCCCAGGCACCATATTTAAAGGAATATTTCACTTTTTTTTTTCACTTTAATCGTCATTAAAATCAGTGCTCCCGCCAAAACGGTAGTTTTTAAAACTTTTTTTTGCAGTGACCCATGTCCCCTGAGGCAGGAGGCAGGTCCCCAAACCCTTTTTAGGACACTATCTTGCATATTAGCCGTTAAAATTAGCACTTTCCAATTCGAACGTTCGAGTCCCATAGACTTCAATGGGGTTCTAACGTTCGTACCGAACGCGGGGGTCGTTCGCAAGTTCTGGTGCGAACCGAACCGGGGGGTGTTCGGCTCATCCCTAGTTATAACCAACAAACAGTTTTCAGATCGGCCCTTTTCTTTGGCCTAGTTGGGGAACCTGTGAATTCTCTATTGTTCTGTTGTAGTGAATATTTCTCCCATGTTATAGATTGATGTGAGCGGCTTGCTGTTTAGTTTTCATTTGGAAACCTGGCGTGACACATGGTCATTGGGCCAAAAACTGAGTTCATATTCCTCCAGGATGACTCAGAGGAGCTGAGAACATTGTTTTTCTTTTCTGTTTCTGCAGAAAACCTGGGAGGGTAAATGACACAATACATTATACATGGTCCAATCCTATCCTGCATTTTACATAGAATTTTATCACTTGTGGTTTCTCACTTGGGGATTCCCCAGTGCTGAATTTAGAAAATGAACTGACTTTGAGATCCCATCACCAGCACACATTACCTTCCTCCCTGTATCTAACCCCAAGCACACATATTGGGTCTTTACACTGTATCCCCCCTACCAGATCACACATTGGTCACTTCCCTGTATGCTCCCCCACAGGGCTGGACTGGGACAGAAATTTGGCCCTGGACTTCATCCAGACCAGCCCACTTACATTTTGAGTGTCCCACGAGCACCCCCTTACATCAAAGTGTCCCATGAGCACCCCCTTACATCAGAGTGTCCCATCAGCACCCCCTTACAACAGAGTGTCCCACTGAGCCATCGGCCCACCGGGAAACTCCCGGTAGTCCCAATGGCCAGTACATGCCTGCTCCCCCAGCACACATTCTGCCCACTTTCCTGTATTCCACCCTCAGCACACATAAGTGGAGCTCACACTCTAATGTCCCCACTAGGGATGAGCCGAACAACCCCCTGTTCGGTTCGCACCAGAACCTGCGAACAGACCTAAACTTCGTGTGAACTTTAGAACCCTATTAAAGTCTATGGGACTCGAACGTTCACAATCTAAAGTGCTCATTTTAAAGGGTAATATGCAAGTTACTGTCCTAAAAAGTGTTTGGGGACCCGGGTCCTGCCCCAGGGGACATGGATCAATGCAAAAAAAAAGTTTTAAAAACGGCCGTTTTTCAGGAGCAGTGATTTTAATAATGATTAAAGTGAAACAATAAAAGTGTAATATTCCTTTAAATTTCGTAGCTGGGGGGTATCTATAGTATTCCTGTGAAGGGGCGCATGTTTCTGGTGCTTAGAACTGTCCCTGCACAAAGTGTCATTTGTGCAGGAAAAAAAGTCTTTTAAAATCACTTGCGGCTAAATTGTCGGGTCTCCGTAATACAGAGAACACTCAATGAGTGTTCTCTGTATTAGCCGACAATTCATTCATTCATTGATTAAAAAAAAAAAAAAAAAAAGCGTGGGGGTTCCCCTAAATTCAATTACCAGGCCCTTCAGGTCTGACATGGATATTAAGGGGAACCCCGTGTCAAATTAAAAAAAAAATTGACGTGGGGGTCCCCCCAAATATCCATACCAGACCCTTCAGGTCTGATATGGATATTAAGGGGAACCCCGCATAAAATTTAAAAAAAAAATTGACATGGGGGTCCCCCTAAAAATCCATATCAGACCCTTTATCCGAGCACGCAACCTGGCAGGCCGCAGGAAAAGAGGGGGGGACGAGAGAGCGCCCCCCCTCCCTCCTGAACCGTACCAGGCCACATACCCTCAACATTGGGAGGATGCTTTGGGGGTCTGTGACCCCTCAAAGCACCTTGTCCCCATGTTGATAAGGACAAGGGCCTCATCCTCACAACCCTGGCCGTTGGTTGTGAGGGTCTGCGGGCGGGGGGCTTATCAGAATCTGGAAGCCCCCTTTAACAAGGGGACCCCCAGATCCCGGCCCCCCCCTGTTTGAAATGGTAAGCGGGTACAAAACTACCCCTACCATTTCACAAAGAAAGTGTCAAAATGGTTAAATAAGACAAACACACTTTTGAAAAATTCCTTTATTAAAAATTGAAAAAAAAAAAAAAAAAGATTCCAGCGGTGCTAATCCACTCTTGCTATCCAGCGACGGATCTCCGGGGTCCAGCGATGGATGATCATATCCAGCGACGGGGGAATCTCTCAGTCCAGCGCTGTCCATACATCCTTCTTCTGTCTCCACTCTGGAGACACTGCAGAGAGCCCAGCGCTGACGTTTCTTATATTAGGAGGGCGGGGCCACCCGTCACCTGACCCCGCCCCTCTGACGCTGGAGAGGGAAGCCAGGGGTTCCCCAGTGACGTGTGGGTGACCCCGCCCCCTCTGATGTAACGCAGGTTTCCGTTACATCAGAGGGGGCGGGGTCACCCACACGTCACTGGGGAACCCCTGGCTTCCCTCTCCAGCATCAGAGGGGCGGGGTCAGGTGATGGTGGCCCCGCCCTCCCAATATAAGAAACGTCAGCGCTTAAGTACACCCTTAAGTTAAAATGTCCAAATTGGGCCCAAAGTGTCAATATTTTGTGTGGCCACCATTATTTTCCAGCACTGCCTTCACCCTCTTGGGCATGGAGTTCACCAGAGCTTCACAGGTTGCACACAGGTGTACTCACTTAGGGGTGTTCTGACTTTTGTTGCCAGCGGTTTAGACATTAATGGCTGTGTGTTGTTATTTTGAGGGGATGGCAAATTTACACTGTTATACAAGCTGTACACTCACTACTTTACATTGTAGAAAAGTGTCATTCCTTTTGTGTATTGTCACATGAAAAGATTATTAAAATAATTACAAAACTGTGAGGGGTGTACTCACTTTTGTGAGATACTGTAACTAATGACAAAGTTATGCTTCACTTAAAAACTATTTTTGTTTTAAATCAACACTAAGGCCAGTGGCACATGACTTCAGTCTTGGCACTTACGTGCACCAGGGAGGCACAGATGCGGCATCCAGGGTGCCCAAGAACATCAGGATTGTAGTCACAGAAGCTAGATGCCCCTTGTGCCACTGGCCTAAGTATGTTGTGTATAAACGTAAAAAAGAAATGGTGCAGACAATGGAAATGTTACTGCCCCATCGCATTGGTTGGCAGTGGAGAAATGCCCCCTACATTCCACTTACATTGGTGATCAGTGAGAAGAATGTTCCTTACATTGGTGATCAGTGGGAAGAATGTTCCTTACATTGGTGATCAGTGGGAAGAATGTTCCTTACATTGGTGATCAGTGGGAAGAATGTTCCTTACATTGGTGATCAGTGAGAAGAATGTTCCTTACATTGGTGATCAGTGGGAAGAATGTTCCTTACATTGGTGATCAGTGAGAAGAATGTTCCTTACATTGGTGATCAGTGAGAAGAATGTTCTTACATTGGTGATCAGTGGGAAGAATGTCCCTTACATTGGTGATCAGTGAGAAGAATGTCCCTTACATTGGTGATCAGTGAGAAGAATGTTCCTTACATTGGTGATCAGTGAGAAGAATGTCCCTTACATTGGTGATCAGTGAGAAGAATGTTCCTTACATTGGTGATCAGTGAGAAGAATGTTCCTTACATTGGTGATCAGTGAGAAGAATGTTCCTTACATTGGTGATCAGTGAGAGGAATGTTCCTTACATTGGTGATCAGTGAGAAGAATGTTCCTTACATTGGTGATCAGTGGGAAGAATGTTCCTTACATTGGTGATCAGTGAGAAGAATGTTCCTTACATTGGTGATCAGTGAGAAGAATGTTCCTTACATTGGTGATCAGTGGGAAGAATGTTCCTTACATTGGTGATCAGTGAGAAGAATGTTCCTTACATTGGTGATCAGTGAGAAGAATGTTCCTTACATTGGTGATCAGTGAGAAGAATGTTCCTTACATTGGTGATCAGTGGGAAGAACGTTCCTTACATTGGTGATCAGTGAGAAGAATGTCCCTTACATTGGTGATCAGTGGGAAGAATGTTCCTTACATTGCTGATCAGTGAGAAGAATGTCCCTTACATTGGTGATCAGTGAGAAGAATGTTCCTTACATTGGTGATCAGTGAGAAGAATGTTCCTTACATTGGTGATCAGTGGGAAGAACGTTCCTTACATTGGTGATCAGTGAGAAGAATGTCCCTTACATTGGTGATCAGTGGGAAGAATGTTCCTTACATTGCTGATCAGTGAGAAGAATGTCCCTTACATTGGGGATCAGTGGGAAGAATGTTCCTTACATTGGTGATCAGTGAGAAGCAGGGCTGGACTGGGACGGAAATTTGGCCCTGGACTTCATCCAGACCGGCCCACTTACATTTTAAGCGTCCCATCAGAACCCCCTTACATCAGAGTGTCCCATCAGCAGCCCCCTTACATCAGAGTGTCCCATCAGCAGCCCCTTATATCAGTGTGTCCCATCACCAGCCCCCTTACATCAGAGTGTCCCATCACCAGACCCCTTACATCAGTGTCCCATCACCAGACCCCTTACATCAGAGTGTCCCATCACCAGACCCCTTACATCAGAGTGTCCCATCACCAGACCCCTTACATCACAGTGTCCCATGAGCAGCCCCCTTACATCAGAGTGTCCCATGAGCAGCCCCCTTACATCAGAGTGTCCCATTACCAGTCCCCTTACATCAGAGTGTCCCATCAGCAGCCCCCTTACATCAGAGTGTCCCATCGGCAACCCCTTTACATCAGAGTGTACCATCAGCAGCCCCCTTACATCAAAGTGTCCCATCAGCAGCCCCCTTACATCAGAGTGTCCCATCAGCACCCCCTTACATGAGAGTGTCCCATCAGCACCCCCTTACATGAGAGTGTCCCATCAGCACCCCCTTACATGAGAGTGTCCCATCAGCACCCCCATACAGGAGAGTGTCCCATCAGCACCCCCTTACAGGAGAGTGTCCCATCAGCACCCCCTTACAGGAGAGTGTCCCATCAGCACCCCCTTACAGGAGAGTGTCCCATCAGCACCCCCTTACATGAGAGTGTCCCATCGGCAGCCCCCTTACATCAGAGTGTCCCATCGGCAGCCCCCTTACATCAGAGTGGCCCACTGAGCCATCGGCCCACCGGGGAAACTCCCGGTAGTCCCAATGGCCAGTACATGCCTGGTGAGAAGAATGTTCCTTACATTGGTGATCAGTGTGAAGAATGTTCCTTACATTGGGGATCAGTGGGAAGAATGTTCCTTACATTGGGGATCAGTGGGAAGAATGTTCCTTACATTGGTGATCAGTGAGAAGAATGTTCCTTACATTGGTGATCAGTGAGAAGAATGCTCCTTACATTGGTGATCAGTGAGAAGAATGCTCCTTACATTGGTGATCAGTGGGAAGAATGTTCCTTACATTGGTGATCAGTGGGAAGAATGTTCCTTACATTGGTGATCAGTGAGAAGAATGTTCCTTACATTGGTGATCAGTGAGAAGAATGTTCCTTACATTGGTGATCAGTGAGAAGAATGTTCCTTACATTGGTGATCAGTGAGAAGAATGCTCCTTACATTGGTGATCAGTGGGAAGAATGTTCCTTACATTGGTGATCAGTGGGAAGAATGTTCCTTACATTGGTGATCAGTGAGAAGAATGTTCCTTACATTGGTGATCAGTGAGAAGAATGTTCCTTACATTGGTGATCAGTGAGAAGCAGGGCTGGACTGGGACGGAAATTTGGCCCTGGACTTCATCCAGACCGGCCCACTTACATTTTAAGCGTCCCATCAGAACCCCCTTACATCAGAGTGTCCCATCAGCAGCCCCCTTACATCAGAGTGTCCCATCAGCAGCCCCTTATATCAGTGTGTCCCATCACCAGCCCCCTTACATCAGAGTGTCCCATCACCAGACCCCTTACATCAGTGTCCCATCACCAGACCCCTTACATCAGAGTGTCCCATCACCAGACCCCTTACATCAGAGTGTCCCATCACCAGACCCCTTACATCAAAGTGTCCCATTACCAGTCCCCTTACATCAGAGTGTCCCATGAGCAGCCCCCTTACATCAGAGTGTCCCATGAGCAGCCCCCTTACATCAGAGTGTCCCATGAGCAGCCCCCTTACATCAGAGTGTCCCATTACCAGTCCCCTTACATCAGAGTGTCCCATCAGCAGCCCCCTTACATCAGAGTGTCCCATCGGCAACCCCTTTACATCAGAGTGTACCATCAGCAGCCCCCTTACATCAAAGTGTCCCATCAGCAGCCCCCTTACATCAGAGTGTCCCATCAGCACCCCCTTACATGAGAGTGTCCCATCAGCACCCCCTTACATGAGAGTGTCCCATCAGCACCCCCTTACATGAGAGTGTCCCATCAGCACCCCCATACAGGAGAGTGTCCCATCAGCACCCCCTTACAGGAGAGTGTCCCATCAGCACCCCCTTACAGGAGAGTGTCCCATCAGCACCCCCTTACAGGAGAGTGTCCCATCAGCACCCCCTTAGATCAGAGTGTCCCATCGGCAGCCCCCTTACATCAGAGTGTCCCATCGGCAGCCCCCTTACATCAGAGTGGCCCACTGAGCCATCGGCCCACCGGGAAACTCCCGGTACTCCCAATGGCCAGTACATGCCTGGTGAGAAGAATGTTCCTTACATTGGTGATCAGTGTGAAGAATGTTCCTTACATTGGTGATCAGTGGGAAGAATGTTCCTTACATTGGTGAGTACCATGCCTGGTGAGAGGAATGTTCCTTAATTGGTGATCAGTGAGGAGTCCCAGATGTTCCTTACATTGGTGGATCAGTGGGAAAGGATGTTCCCTTACTTGGTGCATCAAGTCGAGGAAGAATGTTCCTTACAGAATGTTCCTTACATTGGTGATCAGTGGAAGAATGTTCTTACATTGGTGATCAGTGAGAAGAATGTTCCTTACATTGGTGATCAGTGAGAAGAATGTTCCTTACATTGGTGATCAGTGAGAAGAATGTTCCTTACATTGGTGATCAGTGGGAAGAATGTTCCTTACATTGGTGATCAGTGAGAAGAATGTTACTTACATTGGTGATCAGTGAGAAGAATGTTCCTTACATTGGTGATCAGTGAGAAGAATGCTCCTTACATTGGTGATCAGTGAGAAGAATGTTCCTTACATTGGTGATCAGTGGGAAGAATGTCCCTTACATTGGTGATCAGTGAGAAGAATGTTCCTTACATTGGTGATCAGTGAGAAGAATGTTCCTTACATTGGTGATCAGTGAGAAGAATGTTCCTTACATTGGTGATCAGTGAGAAGAATGATCCTTACATTGGTGATCAGTGAGAAGAATGTTCCTTACATTGGTGATCAGTGAGAAGAATGTTCCTTACATTGGTGATCAGTGGGAAGAATGTTCCTTACATTGGTGATCAGTGAGAAGAATGTTCCTTACATTGGTGGTCAGTGGGAAGAATGTCCCTTACATTGGTGATCAGTGAGAAGAATGCTCCTTACATTGGTGATCAGTGAGAAGAATGTTCCTTACATTGGTGGTCAGTGGGAAGAATGTCCCTTACATTGGTGATCAGTGAGAAGAATGCTCCTTACATTGGTGATCAGTGAGAAGAATGTTCCTTACATTGGTGATCAGTGAGAAGAATGTCCCTTACATTGGTGATCAGTGAGAAGAATGCTCCTTACATTGGGGATCAGTGGGAAGAATGTTCCTTACATTGGTGATCAGTGGGAAGAATGTTCCTTACATTGGTGATCAGTGAGAAGAATGTTCCTTACATTGGTGATCAGTGAGAAGAATGTTCCTTACATTGGTGATCAGTGAGAAGAATGTTCCTTACATTGGTGATCAGTGGGAAGAATGTTCCTTACATTGGTGATCAGTGAGAAGAATGTTCCTTACATTGGTGATCAGTGAGAAGAATGTTCCTTACATTGGTGGTCAGTGAGAAGAATGTTCCTTACATTGGTGATCAGTGATAAGAATGCTCCTTACATTGGTGATCAGTGGGAAGAATGTTCCTTACATTGGTGGTCAGTGAGAAGAATGTTCCTTACATTGGTGATCAGTGAGAAGAATGTTCCTTACATTGGTGGTCAGTGAGAAGAATGTTCCTTACATTGGTGATCAGTGAGAAGAATGTTCCTTACATTGGTGATCAGTGAGAAGAATGTCCCTTACATTGGTGATCAGTGAGAAGAATGTCCCTTACATTGGTGATCAGTGAGAAGAACGTTCCTTACATTGGTGATCAGTGAGAAGAATGTTCCTTACATTGGTGATCAGTGAGAAGAATGTCCCTTACATTGGTGATCAGTGGGAAGGAGGAGGAGGACACACCCAAGGAGCTCTCTGAGAACCACACCTTTTTTTTCAAGCCTGGGCCTTGCCTGCTAGCTCGGCCCAGGAATAATGCCTGATCCTGGGGGAGGCCCTGGGATGGATTCCCCTGATGATACGGGGCCTAGTGAGGAGGAGGAGGTGGAGGATCTGTCTGTGGGTCCAGGCCCTGCTGAGAACGTGGATGTCTACAGACAGAAGATTGTTGACCGTTTTCGGGCAATCGGAAGGGCTGAGGAGAAACTTAAATGTTTAAAAGCTGAACATAAAAACTTCAAGACTAAGTATTTCCAGGCCTGGAGTAAAAACCGTTTGGCCATGAAGCCAGAGTTGCAGCAAATGGAGGAGAAGGTGAAGAAACAATCTTTATTTTTGAATAAACTGAAGGACAGAAGCGGAGCTTTTGCTGAAAAATTTAAAAATGAGAAAAGATTTTCCAGCCAGACATCGGTGAGTTCTGTGGATCAGCAGGTAACAGACAACCCGGCCTCATCTGTCTCTGCACCTCTCCCCCCATGTCGGGCTGGGGAATCGCCAGCGGCAACCAGCCAGGGGGTTGAGAATGAACATGGCACCCTGCAGTTCATCCAGCAGATGGAGTCACCCCTGAGGGCAGACAGGTCTGTTGGTGAGCCATTGGAGGTCCCTGAGGATGAGCGGAGGGATTACAGACCGGCAGAGCCAGCACTGGTGGAGGGATCCCAGTGCGCTGTACAGCCTTCATCCAGCATGTCTGCCCCACCTGCTGTAGTGGATGGTGTCCCGGCTGAGGAACAGAGAGGGAAGGAGATGCCTGCTACAAGGAAACCCTCTGCAAACATGGAGGGAAAGCCCCTGGCAGAGGTGTCATCAGCCCACCAGAGCAATGTGGATGGATCTCCATCATGCACCCCACGCCTAGATTTTGCTGATACTGCTGAGACTTGTAGTTCCACAAGCAAGATGGCTGCCAGCTCCAGAGAGACTGTTTCTCCTTCACCTGGGTTGATTGATGCAGGTGGGGGAGGGGATCTGCACAGTGCAGCATGTGAAGTGGAGACAGCCATGGAAGTCTCCTGCAGTGATTCACCTGTTGCTGTATTAGGACAACATTCACCTGGCTCAGCTGATGGTCCTGTCCTGATGGAGGAGAAGAGTCTGCCAGGAGGTGAAGTGTGTATGGGGACAGCAGTGACTGTGGACACGGCAGGAACTATGAATGTGCCAGGAAATAATGACAGCAATATTATTGATAAGGCAGTGAATGTGGTGGTGGGTGGTGGTGGTGGTGGTGATGGTGGAGGGGTTAATATTGCTGACCAAGATAAAAATGACATTTCTCTTTCTGCTCAGCAGAAGAAAGACTCATCGATTGTGCAGACCAAATCTGTACAATCGATATCTGCTGGAAATGTGTCAGAAGGCTCAAAACAAACAAATGTCTCTTCTACTGGGAGGAATATGGGGAGTTATGCGTCTGTTGCGGGGAGTCGCACCAAGGAGGGTGGGGGGAATGCTGTAAATATTGGTGGTCACAATTTGGGGAGGTTTGGTGGTGGGATGGTTGGTGGGTACAGGAGGAGAAATGTGGTTCAGTTGAAGTTGGAGGGGGAGGGGACCCCACCAGTGAAGGGGAGGGTGGCTGAGTTGATTTTGGAAATGGGGTTCAAAGCCTTGGATATTTTTGCTTTGATTTGCCCAGTGGGGAGTTATGATTTTGATTTGTCCTTTGTAAAGCCCGAGGGTCTGGATTTATTCTGGGAGCGTGTCAAGAAGGTCAGCCCAGTCATCCGACTGCTCCTGAAGGTTCGGGCCGCAAAGTCCCTGATGTGAGTGTCTGTCGGCGCACGCGGGTGCGCGCTAACGCAGGTGGGCGCACGCGGGTGTGCGCTAACGTAGGCGGGCGCACGCGGGTGCGCAGATGTCCTGGGGGGTGCACGCGGGTGCGTGTTAACGCTGTTGGGCGCACGCGGGTGTGCGTTGACGCAGATGGGCGCACGCGGGTGCGCGCTGGTGTTGTTGAGCGCACGCGGGTGCGCGGGCGCGCGGGCGCGCGGGAGCGCGCCGTGATGGCTCTTGGCGCCAAAGGGGTTACTTAAAGGGACCTGTTGCCTTGCCTCCTTGCTGTCCGGTCTACAGCATTCCTGTCATGACCCCTCCGCTCCTGCTTGTTACTTATTTGCTCCTGTGACCCGGCTTACCCTGACGACTACTTGTTTGCTGCCTGCCCCCGACCCCGGCTTGTCTGACGATTCTTCTGCCTGCTGATTCGGTACCTATCTGCCTGCCTGTTCCTGACCCGGCTTGTCCACGACTTCGTCCAGTCTGCTGTCCCTCTACGGTGCCAGTCTTCCAGTATTCTGCCTTACCTGCTTACGGGTCTGCTGTGAGAAGCCTTACTACAGAACACCTTCCCCGCTGCTTCAGCGTGAGCGTCTTCCGCTGCTCTCACCTCCTGCTGGTCGCTGTTCCTGCTGCACCTGCTCCTCTCCAGTACCCGGAGCTTGACACCTGTGTCCTGCTTGGCACTTGTGCCCCTTCCACGCTCTTGAACCTCTGTCTCCTCTACCAGGAGTTCCTGAGCCGGAGGAATACGAGTAGCCGCTCCCAGCATCCGTGGGCTCAACCACCAGGTACGTGACAGAGCGATATAGGAGGTGCCAGGGCCTTCCGCAGTGGAGTGGTTTGGTGCCAAAGGTGATTTCCAGGCAGCCTCTGATAAAATCGGTGACGATCCTGGTGCGCAACGAATCCATACCAGAGGCTGATTTGATAGTATGGCTACGCCAATATGGTGAGGTCCTCACTCCACTGCGGAAGGTCCTGGATGAGCTTGGAATATGGACAGGGGCCTGAATGGTGTCACTAAACCTGGGGGTGCTGGGCAATGTAGTCCAACACCTTCCCTGTTCAGCCTTTCTGGGGAGAGCTGACTATATTCTACCAGGGGCAGCCCAAAGTTTGTAATAAATGTGGTGAAAAAGGCCATTTTGCATCTACCTGCACCCGTAAGAAATGTTCGCTATGCCAGGATCTGGACCATTTGGCTAAAGATTGTAGCGAAATTCGGTGCAATTTGTGCCAAAAGCTCGGTCATCCTAAAGCCGCGTACACACGGGCGGACTGTATGGCCAACTTAGTCCGTCAGACAATCCGACGGACAGTCCGTCCTACTTTCGAATGAACGGACTTGACCACACACGGATGCAAAACAGTCCGTCGAAAGTTTGCACGATGACGTGTACAGCACGTACGACAGGACTAGAAATAGGAAGTCCAATACACAGCAATGCAACCTTTCGCCGTGTAAATCCTTTCTGAGCATGCGCCATACTTAGTCCGTCGAACTAGCACACTGATGAGCGGATTGTCCGCTGAAACCAAAGTCTGACGGACAATATTACGGAAATTCCGAAATACTTAGTCCGCCAGACTGCACGCTGAAAAAGTCCGCTGAAGCCCACACACGAGCGGACTGTCCGCTGAAATGTGTTTCGATGGACTAAGTTGGCCAGACAGTCCGCCCGTGTGTACGCGGCTTTATAGTCAGTGCCCGGAGGCATTACATAACTTGCCAGGATTTGAGGCTGAGCTGCAGAAGCTGGATAAGGAGGATGAGGCCACTGAAACTGTTGTTGTCCCTCCTGTGTCTGTTCCATCTGTTGTTTTGGATTCTGTTTCCCCTGGTAATGTGGTCCCTGAGTCAGTCCCTCCTGTGTCTGTTCCATCTGTTTCAGATTCTGTTCCCTCTAGTAATGTGGTCCCTGAGTCTATCCCCCCTGTGTCTGTTCCATCTGTTTCAGGTTCTGTTTCCCCTGGTAATGTGGTCCCTGAGTCAGTCCCTCCTGTGTCTGTTCCATCTGTTTCAGGTTCTGTTTCCCCTAGTAATGTGGTCCCTGAGTCAGTCCCTCCTGTGTCTGTTCCATCTGTTTCAGGTTCTGTTTCCCCTAGTAATGTGGTCCCTGAGTCTGTCCCCCATGTGGTGGTCCCTGGTCCTGCTGTACGTAGATCCTCCAGACTAGCGGAAGCTGCTGGGGGGGCAGGTTTAGCGGATCTTCCCAATCAGCCTCCAGTCCCTGTCCCTCAGCAGCGCAAACGTGGTCAGGGGAATGTGGGGGTGCTGAATGGGGGTGGTGGAAGGGTGTCCATATCCCATGTCTCACCTTCTGTTGAGGGGGATTCGGATAATGAGGGGTGGGAGACATTTAGGAAAAAGAAAAAGAAGAAGAGGAAGACAAATAAGGTGGTTATTTCTTCCTCAGAGTCGGAAACCCAGGAAGGGTTCCTCTTGGTAACACTTTTTCAGTTTTGTCAGGTGATGGGATGTCTGATATATCCTTCTTTTTATCATAAATGGATGAGGGGGAGTCACATAGTTTGAAGAGAGCTGTTTCTGGTGATGAGAGTGTGGCAAAGATTAAGAAATGACTACCCCAATCATCCTGATGGCAGTTCCCACTCCGATAAAGGTGGCGACCATTAATGTCACCAGCATTAAATCTGCAAGAGCTCGTGATATTGCCTTATTTTTGCTCAGCGAGTTTGATGCCGAGATTTTATTTTTGCAGGAGACCTAGCTCAATACTTTGGCCGATGTCCATCTAGCAAAAAGGGAGTGGAGATGCAGTCCCTCCTTTTGGTCTCTTGCGGCTGAGCCCTGCAGCGGAGTTGCGGTCCTTTTAAAAACCAATATGGTAATGTGCCGGCGGGTAATTGAGGTAGAGTTTGGGAGATGCATGGTCTTGGACGTCTCTGTTAGGGGGCAGGACCTGTGCCTGATCAATATCTATGGACCGCAGTCAAGATGGGGCAGGAAATGCCTCCTCACAGAGATCAAGCCCTTCCTTTTTACGTCCCAGCAGGTTGTCTTTGGAGGTGATTTTAACATAATAATTAGGCCTGAAGACAGGAGAGGCTCAATAGACAGGCTGGCGTACAATAGCGTTTTTCTTAGAGATATGGTGAGACAAGCAGGCCTGGTAGATGTGCATATTAAGCACTGCCCTGGCAGCACGGGATTCACATTTCAGAGAGGGAATAGTCAGAGTAGGATACATAGGTTTTTTTTTAAAGGAGAACTCTGCTTTCTCGGCTCCTGAGTTGAGGGCGGTGGAGTTCTCTGACCACTGTATGCTGAGAGCTTCCCACTGGTTAATGGTTGGGTTGGATGGCCTTTTGAGGTTGGCTCTGGTGTGTGCCAGGGATGTCCTCTGAGCCCCCTGTTATATGTATTTGCAATCGACCCCTTCATAAGAAGGCTAGAGAGTGGATCTTTGTGCAGGGTGCCTTTGGGCATTGCTGGTGTGCCGCCTTTGAAGGTCGTGGCCTATGCCGATGATGTGTCTGTTATTGTCTCTGGAACGGAGGAGGCGCAGGAGGTGGTCCCTATGATAGAGCAGTACACGGAGGCTTCTGGTTCTAAAGTCAACCATGAAAAGAGTGAAGTTTTCTGGATGGGTGAGGAGGGTGAAAGCTTCGAACTTCCGGATGCCTTCCCAGAGCCCCAGCAGGAAATGAAAGTGTTGGGCATCAAATTTATTTTAATTTATGTAAATATGTATATATATTTATGTACAGTGGTGTGAAAAAGTGTTTGCCCCCTTCCTCATTTCCTGTTCCTTTGCATGTTTGTCACACTTAAGTGTTTCGGAACATCAAACCAATTTAAACAATAGTCAAGAACAACACAAGTAAACACAAAATGCAATTTGTAAATGAAGGTGTTTATTATTAAAGGTGAAAAAAAATCCAAACCATCATGGCCCTGTGTGAAAAAGTGATTGCCCCCCTTGTTAAAACATACTATAACTGTGGTTGTCCACACCTGAGTTCAATTTCTCTAGCCATACCCAGGCCTGATTATTGCCACACCTGTTCACAATCAAGGCATCACTTAAATAGGAGCTGCTTGACACAGTAAGGTCCACCAGAAGATCCTTAAAAGCTACACATCATGCCGAGACCCAAAGAAATTCAGGAACAATTGAGAAAGAAAGTAATTGAGATCTATCAGTCTGGAAAGGGTTATAAAGCCATTTCCAAAGCTTTGGGAATCCAGCGAACCACAGTGAGAGCCATTATCCACAAATGGCGAAGACATGGAACAGTGGTGAACCTTCCCAGGAGTGGCCGGCCGCCCAAAATTACCCCAAGAGCGCAGCGACGACTCATCCAAGAGGTCACAAAAGACCCCACAACAACGTCCAAGGAACTGCAGGCCTCACTTGCCTCAGTTAAGGTCAGCGTTCATGCCTCCACCATCAGGAAAAGACTGGGCAAAAATGGCCTGCATGGCAGAGTTCCAAGGAGAAAACCACTGCTGAGCAAAAAGAACATCAAAGCTCGTCTCAATTTCTCCACAACACATCTTGATGATCCCCAAGACTTTTGGGACAACATTCTGTGGACCGATGAGACAAAAGTGGAACTCTTTGGAAGGTGTGTGTCCAAGTATATCTGGCGTAGAAGGAACACTGCATTTCATAAAAAGAACATTATACCAACAGTAAAATATGGTGGTGGTAGTGTGATGGTCTGGGGCTGTTTTGCTGCTTCAGGACCTAGAAGACTTGCCGTGATAAAAGGAACTATGAATTCTGCTGTCTACCAAGAGATCCTGAAGGAGAATGTCCGACCATCTGTTCGTGTACTCAAGCTGAAACAAACTTGGGTTCTGCAGCAGGACAATGACCCTAAACACACCAGCAAGTCCACCACCGAATGGCTGAAGAAAAACAAAATGAAGACTTTGGAGTGGCCTAGCCAAAGTCCTGACCTGAATCCTATTGAGATGTTGTGGTATGACCTTAAAAAGGCCGTTCATGCTCGAAAACCCTCTAATGTAACTGAATTAGGACAATTCTGCAAAGATGAGTGGGCCAAAATTCCTCCAGGACGCTGTAAAAGCCTCATTGCACGTTATCGCAAACGCTTGGTTGCAGTTGTTGCTGCTAAGGGTGGCCCAACCAGTTATTAGGTTTAGGGGGCAATCACTTTTTCACACAGGGCCATGATGGTTTGGATTTTTTTTCACCTTTAATAATAAACACCTTCATTTACAAATTGCATTTTGTGTTTACTTGTGTTGTCCTTGACTATTGTTTAAATTGGTTTGATGTTCCGAAACACTTAAGTGTGACAAACATGCAAAGGAACAGGAAATGAGGAAGGGGCAAACACTTTTTCACACCACTGTATATTTATATATTGTGATTTTATGCTTATTGATTGCAAGACTTTTAATGAAGAAAAATTGGGAAGAATGTTCCGTACATTGGTGATCAGTGAGAAGAATGTTCCTTACATTGGTGATCAGTGAGAAGAATGTTCCTTACATTGGTGATCAGTGAGAAGAATGTTCCTTACATTGGTGATCAGTGGGAAGAATGTTCCTTACATTGGTGATCAGTGAGAAGAATGTTCCTTACATTGGTGATCAGTGAGAAGAATGTTCCTTACATTGGTGATCAGTGAGAAGAATGTTCCTTACATTGGTGATCAGTGAGAAGAATGTTCCTTACATTGGTGATCAGTGAGAAGAATGTTCCTTACATTGGTGATCAGTGGGAAGAATGTTCCTTACATTGGTGATCAGTGGGAAGAATGTTCCTTACATTGGTGATCAGTGAGAAGAATGTTCCTTACATTGGTGGTCAGTGAGAAGAATGTTCCTTACATTTGTGATCAGTGGGAAGAATGTTCCTTACATTGGGGATCAGTGAGAAAAATGTTCCTTACATTGGGGATCAGTGAGAAGAATGTTCGTTACATTGGAGGTCTATGAGGAAGAATGTTCTTTACATTCGAGGTCTATAGGAAGAATGTTCTTTACATTCGAGGTCTATAGGAAGAATGTTCCTTACATTCGAGGTCTATAGGAAGAATGTTCCTTACATTCGAGGTCTATAGGAAGAATGTTCCGTACATTGTTGTCATGCTGCCGGCTCTGTCAAGTAGCATTATCCCCAGGAACATGAAGGCACCATCAAATGAGAGGTCAATCAATAACAGCTTAGGAAATCTTTATCAACCTCTGGAGGAATCCTGCTTTAGAATATTTGGAAGAGAGATTTTCCCTGCCATAATGTGTTGTGTTTCCACATATATTTTCACAGGCATACAACTGAGACCTTCATTTTTTATTATAACCAACAAACAGTTTTCAGATAGGCCCAGTGCTGGTGCTCAAAAATTTTGGGGGGGCGCAAACAAACTGAAAAATTCTGAAAAAAAACCCATCAATTGCAGCCTCACTGTGAATGCTGGGTGGGGTGGCGCCAGTGTGCCCCCTATGGATGGGCCGCCAGTGGGGAACTGTGAATTCTCTATATTTCTGTTGTAGTGAATATTTCTCCCATGTTATAGATTGATGTGAAGCGTCTTGCTGTGTAGTTTTCATTTGGAAACCTGGCGTGACACATGGTCATTGGGCCAAAAACTGAGTTCATATTCCTCCAGGACTCGGAGGAGGTGAGAACATTGTTTTTCTTTTCTGTTCTGCAGAAAACCCAGAGAGCCGGGAAATTTTGTGGACTGGTGTTAGGAATACTTGTCAAAGATTTTGATCTCTGAAAAGGTAAATTATGTCTATAAGGTGATTAAGTAAGGAAATTTACATGGGGGGGGGGGGGGGGGGTGATAAATGACACAATACATTATACATGGTCCAATCCTATCCTGTATTTTACATAGAATTTTATCACTTGTGGTTTCTCACTTGGGGATTCCCCAGTGCTGAATTTAGAGAATGAACCGACTTTGAGATCCCACCACCAGCACACATTACCTTCCTACCTGTATCTAACCCCAAGCACACATATTGGGTCTTTACACTGTATCCCCCCCACCAGATCACACATTGGTCACTTCCCTGTATGCTCCCCCAGCAAAGATAAGTGGAGCTCACACTCTAATGTCCCCACCACAGCCATACACTATAATTATTATACATTTATATACTGTGGCTCTGACACAATGTACATGTACATGTAATGTACAGACAGCCATTCACATCGGTCTCTGCACCAAAGGAGCTTACACTATTTAGTTCTATTTATATATTTTTTCTGGCAAAACGCCATTTTCTGTTTCTTTGCTGAAGTAAGCAATTTTGTATTTTACACACACACACTGAATCATCCCAAAGGTGTTCTATCAGATTGAGATCATGGCTCTGTCTGTGCAGGCCAGTCAAGTTCCTCCACCCCAAACTCGCTCATCCATGTCTATATGGACCTTGCTTTGTGCACTGGTGCGCAGTCATGTTGGAACAGGAAGGGGCCGTCCCCAAACTGTTCCCACAAAGTTGGGAGGATGGAATTGTCCAAAATCTCTTGGTATGATGCCGTAAGCCCTTGTACACACGGTTGGACATTCCGACAACCAAATCTGTCGGCTTTTTTCAGACGGATTTTGTCCGAAACTGTTGCATACACACGGTCGGACAAAGTTGTCGGAAAATCCAATCGTTCATAACGTGATGACGTTATTTCGTTACGATGGGACTACGTTCATGGCTAGCAGCCAATAGCTTTGGTGTAGGAATTTGATCTGAGCATGCGTGGCACTTTGTCTGATCGGAATTCTCTACACATGATCGGACAAAGTCCGATGGGACCATGTTGTCGGAAAAACTTTAACGACAAGTTGGAAAACTTGGTCCATCGGATACTCCGACGGAAACAGTCCAATGGGAAGAGCCAGGGGGGTATTTAAGCAGACTACCCATGATGGTCTGTGTCGGTTCCAGTGCGCGGCACTAGGCTGACTGTTCCAGCTCACCTCATGGTCGCGAGTCTGTGCATTGGATTGCAAGTGTATCGCGGCTTCTCCGTTTGTGGTTCTTCGTTGGTGGTTCCACCTGACTGTTGCAGGTAGGATTCAAACCTTTTTGGAACACGTGCAATCTTAGAAATGTGTTTATGCTTCCCATTCTGCATCCTCTTTGTTGAAAAACCCTTCCCGCCGAGTTGCTGTCGCTCATGTCCCGACGTCATTTGGCACAGTCGTAGTAAGTTCGTAGGTTCTTCTGCCTTGTTTGTGATCCCATCTGCAAACATACGATTCATTTGTAGATCCAAGCCTCCGAGCCGCTGTCGGTTGTTGTCCGATATCACTTGACATAGGTTTCACTGTCCATGGGGTTGACGCCTCATCCATTTGGAGATGCGCATGTATTGCTTGTACGGGTTCTGTGGCTGATTGAGGTGGTAATTAGACCCACCTGGTGCCTTGCTTGCGCCATGATTAGCCTGGGGGGGGGGGGGGGGGGGTTGGGTGGTTGGTTGTGTTTGGTTTTAGAGCTAGGGGTGGCATACACTCTACAACCTCCTGCCGAATCGTTGGTTATCAAGTTCCCCTTCATACACCGCCCTCATCTAAAGTCGGCCCTTGCCTCAGCTTAAGGCTTCCTAGTTTTTACTATATCATTCGCATGTATTCGTACTTGCTGCCTAACTCTGTTCCTCATTCGAGCCCAGACTTGTCCGCAATGTAACGACTCGTGGTAGCCCTCCTATCGGCACCATCCGTATCTAGCCGACAAGAAAATACGAATGATGACACATCCATCATGGGGTACAGGACAGCCAACTGAGACATTTCAGCACATGGACAATTGGACATTCCCCCTAACTTATAAATAGACCTGATCTGGCGGCCATTTTACATTCTGTCTTATGTCACTATAGGGAGAGGTTGCTGTGTGGAGCAGGGAAAGACTGTAGTGACACAAATCACTAGCTATTAGGTCCACAAAAGTCCTTTTAAGGACTGGTATGGTATAGGTGTAGTATAGTATATAGGGTTCAGTGCACTGCTGTGCTGGTGATTGCAGCAGCCTGTCTTTTGTGAGTGCAGGGAGGGACAGGACGCTGTGTGGAGCAGGGACAGTCAGTTTAATCACTAGCTACTACTATTAGGTCCACAAAGGTCATTTTAAGGACTGGTATAGGTGTACAGTATATAGGGTTGTACACGTATAATATACTTTCTTCCAAATATAGAAAGAATATTATACTTGACTGCTGCCCTATTCTGCAGCTGTCTTTTATCAGTGTAGGGAATGAGGGACAGTCGGCAAATCACTAGCTACTAGGTCCACAAAGGTCCTTGTAAGGATTGGTATAGGTCCACAATATATAGGGTTGTGGTGCACTACTGCTGACTGCTGCCCTATACTGCAGCAGTCCTTTATCAGTGTAGGGACTGAGGTATAGTCTGCTAATCACTAGCTACTAGTTCCACAAAGGTACTTGTAAGGACTGGTATAGGTCCACAATATATAGGGTTTGTGGTGCACTACTGCTGACTGCTGCCCTATTCTGCAGCAGTCCTTTATCAGTGTAGGGACTGAGGTACAATCTGCTAATCACTAGCTACTAGTTCCACAAAGGTCCTTGTAAGGACTGATATGGTATAGGTGTAGTACAGTATATAGGGTTGAGTGCACTGCTGTGCTTGTGATTGCAGCAGCCTGTCTTTTGTGAGTGCAGGGAGGGACAGGATGCTGTGTGGAGCAGGGACAGTCAGTTTAATCACTAGCTATTACTATTAGGTCCACAAAGGTCATTTTAAGGACTGGTATAGGTGTACAGTATATAGTGTTGTACACGAATAATATACTTTCTTCCAAATATAGAAAGAATATTATACTTGACTGCTGCCCTATTTTGCAGCAGTCCTTTACCAGTGTAGGGACTGAGGTACAGTCTGCTAATCACTAGCTACTAGTTCCACAAAGGTCCTTGTAAGGACTGGTATAGGTCCACAATATATAGGGTTGTGGTGACCTTTTTTCTACATTTGGCTCACTTCCTTGTACAAAAAAAGCACACCGTACTATATGCCCGTACCCTCCTGTTTGAAGAGGTTGAGCAGTGTCATATTTTTGGGGCCCAGCAGCGAGTTGCTGGTATCAGTGCTGCTGTCAGTGCTCTCTATATCGGTGCTGGTGTCAGTGCACTCTATCTCTGTGCTGGTGTCAGTGCTCTATATCTCGGTGCTGGTGTCAGTGCACTCTATCACGGTGCTGGTGTCAGTGCTCTATATCACGGTGCTGGTGTCAGTGCTCTATATCATGGTGCTGGTGTCAGTGCTCTATATCACGGTGCTGGTGTCAGTGCACTCTATC
The DNA here is from genome assembly GCF_037356315.1 of Lithobates pipiens. Classification (NCBI taxonomy): domain Eukaryota; kingdom Metazoa; phylum Chordata; class Amphibia; order Anura; family Ranidae; genus Lithobates; species Lithobates pipiens. The sequence goes on along the minus strand of NW_027507764.1, from coordinate 587,237,709 downwards.
ACGGTGCTAGTGTCAGTGCTCTATATCACGGTGCTGGTGTCAGTGCTCTATATCTTGGTGCTGGTGTCAGTGCTCTCTATCACGGTGCTGGTGTCAGTGCACTCTATCACGGTGCTGGTGTCAGTGCACTCTATCACGATGCTGGTGTCAGTGCACTCTATCACGATGCTGGTGTCAGTGCACTCTATCACGGTGCTGGTGTCAGTGCTCTCTATCACGGTGCTGGTGTCGGTGCTCTCTATCACGGTGCTGGTGTCAGTGCTCTCTATCACGGTGCTGGTGTCGGTGCTCTATATCATGGTGCCGGTGTCAGTGCACTCTATCACGGTGCTGGTGTCAGTGCTCTATATCACGGTTCTGATGTCAGTGCACTCTATCACGGTGCTGGTGTCAGTGCTCTATATCACGGTGCTGGTGTCAGTGCTCTCTATCACGGTGCTGGTGTCAGTGCTCTCTATCATGGTGCTGGTGTCAGTGCACTCTATCACGGTGCTGGTGTCAGTGCTTTCTATCACGGTGCTGGTGTCAGTGCTCTCTATCACGGTGCTGGTGTCAGTGCTCTCTATCACGGTGCTGGTGATCATCTCCTGCACCCTCTTCATAGCCTACCCTGACCTTCCCTCTCCTCCATTGCCTTCATGCGCTCCACAGTCCTGAATTGTCAGAATTTCACAGATAAAAAAGAATGCTTGTCGTTGTCGATCCCAGATTCGCTTCATACATGTGTTATGCCATTGGCCATGTGGTGGGACTATGTGTGCACAGCTAGTAAGTATTTTGTGGCTGGAAATATGACCTGTAGGTTTTGAAAGTTCGCCTCTCATTGAAGTCAATGGGGCCCGCCGCGAACTTTGCGGTTCGCAAACTTTCGGCCGCGTTCGCGGTTCGCGAAACGTCCCATTGGAAGTTCGTCCATCTCTAGTGAAGACAAAGGGGGTTATTTACTAAAGGCAAATTCCCCCCTTCATGACCTAGCCAGTTTTTTGTGATTCAGCACTGCGCTACCTTAACTGGTAATTGCGCGGTCATGCAACACTATACCCAAATTAAATGTATATATTTTTTTCCAATTAAATGTATATATTTTTTTTCCACACAAAAATAGAACTTTCTTTTGGTGGTATGTTTTTTATTTCTTTTAAAATTATAAACAAAAAAATCTCAAAAATTTAGCAAAAAGAAAACAATATTTTTTACTTTCTTTTGGTGGTATTTGGTTACCACTGTTTTATTATATATATATATATATTGCAGCAGCGGGATCCCATGTTACTCAAAAGATTGCTGGTTTACTCCAAAATTTTGGAGAGGCAGCCATGCTGATTGCACAGCTGTGCGCTGGCCATGTTATAATAATTTTGGCAACAAAAGACACAGTAGGGCTTATTTTCGGGGTAGGTCTTACCATGTAATGTGCTGTCTTTTCTCCCCCTCTCTCTCCCTGACAGGATGTCCCCGGTGTGAACGGAGTTAAAATGCTTGTAAAATCCTATAATCCCCTCTATTACAGTATTATATAATGTACAATGTGTGTGTTTCTGTAATATAATCGTGCCAAAAACATTCATTATAGCGTCGCTCTATGCTTCTGTGACCCGCCGGAGCTCTCTTCCCCGCAATTGTATTACAGAAACGTACACATTGTACATTATATACTACCGTAATAGAGTGGATTATAGGATTTTACAAGCATTTTAAACTAGGGCTTATTTTTAGGGTAGGGCTTGTATTGCAACCCTCCTGAAAAATAATGCTAGGTCTTATTTTCAGAGTAGGTCTCCTTTTCGGAACAGGTCTCCTTTTCGGAACAGGACTTATTTTTGGAACATGACTTATTTTTGGAACATGACTTATTTTTGGAACATGACTTATTTTTGGAACAGGACTTATTTTTGGAACAGGACTTATTTTCTGAACAGGACTTATTTTTTGAACAGGACCTGAACAGGACTTATTTTCTGAACAGGACTTATTTTCTGAACAGGTCTTATTTTGGAAGTAGGTCTTATTTTCTGAACAGGTCTTATTTTGGGAGTAGGTCTTATTTTAGGAACAGGTCTTATTTTTGGGGAAACGCGGTAGTTGTGACCTAACTATGGTTTAGGTCTCCACCCAACAGACAGGAGGTCTATGAATGATAGTCAGGTGGACTCCCTTCCTCTCCAGGAGTTAGAGAGTTTGCATAGGAGCAGCCAGAGGGTGCATGTCTGCAGGAGGCAAAGCAGCAAGGTGCTGCTCGTAAGCTATGAGAGATCTTGACTCTGAGGCCGCGTACACACGGGCGGATTGTCTGCCCAACTAAGTTCGTCAGACAATCCGACAGACAGTCCGTTCAAAATTAGCATGAACGGACTTGACCACACACGATGAGCAGACAGTCCGCTGAAAGCTTGCGCGATGACGTGTACAGCACGTACGACGGGACTAGAAAAACGACGTCCAATACACTGCAATGCAACCTTCGGCCGTGTAAACCCTTTCTGAGCATGCGCCATACTTAGTCCGTCCAACTTGCCTACTCACGAGCGGACTGTCCGCTGAAACCAAGTTTGGACGGACAAAACCAAGTTTGAACGGACTATCTTACGGAAATTCCGTAAGACTTTGTTCGTCAGACTGTCCGCTGAAAAAGTCCGCTGAAGCCCACACACGAGCGGATTGTCCGCTGAAACACTGTTCAGCGGACTAAGTTGGGCAGACAGTCCGCCCGTGTGTACGCGGCCTAAGGAAGTCTTTTGGTCTGAGGAGCATGAGGTTTGAAGCAACTGTGTGGCAAGAGTAAGCCAGGAGGCTGAAGAATTCTGATTGTGCAAGTTACAGTAATGGTGGTCCCCCCTGGGTGGGCTGCTGATTTCTTTTGTGAAGTTTTTCAATTTTAAAAAATAAATAAAAGTGGGCTACCATGCCCTTAACCAATTCACCCCCGGAAGGTTTCACCCCTTTAATGATCAAAGCATTTTTATTTTTTATTTTTATTTTTAAAAAATTTTTATTTTTTTGCGATTCGGCACTGCGTCATTTTAAGTGACAATTTTTTTGGTTGTGCGACGCTGCACCTAAACAAAATTGACGTGTTCCCCCCACAAATAGAGCTTTCTTTTGGTGGTATTTGATCACCTCTGCGTTTTTTATTTTTTGCATTATAAACAAAAAAAGACCGACAATTTTGAAAAGTTTCTGCTATAATACATATTAAAAAAAAAATTATATAAAAAAAAAAATGTATTCATCAGTTTACGCCAATATATATTCTTCTACATATTTTTGGTAAAAAAAAATATCGCAATAGGCGTATGTTGAATGGTCTGTGCAAAAGTTATCGCGTCTACAAACTACAGGATAGATTTAGGGAGTTCTATTGTTTTTACTGGTAATGGCGGCGATCTGCGATTTTTAGCGGGACTGCGACATTGCGACGGACAAATCTGACCCCAAATTACCCTTTTTGGGGACTAGTGACATTATTACATTGATCAGCGCTATAAAAATGCACTGATTACTGTATAAATGACACTGGCAGGGAATAGGGTGATCAACACTAGGTGGGGAGCAAGGGGTTAAATGTGTTCCCTGAGTGTGTTCTAACTGTAGGGGGGATGGACTTATTGAAACATGACTGAGATCACTGGGAGCAGTAGATCTCAGTCATGTCACTAGGCAGAACAGCAAAATGCCTTGTTTACATAGGCAGCTCCCCTTTCTGCCTCTTCTTCCCGCAATTGCGATACATCGAGTCCGCAGGACCCGCGGGCACGCACCCGCGGCAGCGGGTGTGCGTGTTCGCCCTCTATCCTGTGTAGCGGATGGTTGCTACTAGTCACTAACATTCACCATATCACCAACCTCCATATATCAATCTCGGAGACATTCACAGTCACTTCCCCTGCATCAACTCCTGCAGGCTGTCACTCCTCTGCACCAACTCCTGCAGACTATTGCTCCCAAGACTCTTCTCCTCCTGCACAAAACTTCACTGTGCAATGCTAGTTTCTCCGCCCCATCATCTTCACATCACACCAGGGATCACTCTGAATGGTCCTAGATGCTGGCTGACTGGTCAATATGCAAGGGGCCTGCAGTACCCCTAGTTTATTAGCAACGTGCATTAGTTGATGGACTACTGATCCCAGCTAGCCCAACTTGGAGATCCTGTGCCCGCGGGCCACATCGATTTGGCACAGAACCCCACAGTCTCTCCTCTGGCCTTGCACCCAGCTCCCCTGGCAGTGCCTCACTCACCAAACTTCTCCTGCCCTGGGTCCACAGTGAAGAACTTAACCGGACATGAGTACTGATCGCTTCTCCAGCCCCTCTGTTCCAAGATACCTCCTCCCATAACCATGTAAGCATGAGGCTCCCTCCCAGATCCCGGGCTCCGCGACCCCCCCCCCCCCATGGGGATGAGCCTCCTGCTGCGATCTAACACTCTATTCTTCACTTCTCCCAGCCGACAATTTTCTCCAGTGGGCTGGACCTGAGCTTATGTAGAAGGCCTGCCCCCCGCCAATTCCACTTGGGGATTGGTCAGGGCTCCTCACATGAGCTCCCTGTCACTCCAGCTCCCAGCCCTGCCCCTCTTCCAGAACATTCTCCCTGGAAGCAGAGGAGGCACCTAAGAACTGAAGCACAGGGGGTCACACCCACTGATACACTAACCACTCCCTGCCCCCAGATCAAAGCAAGCAGGCCTAGTCTGAAGCATAGCTGAGAGGCAGGTAAATTTAGGCAGGCCTATCACAAAAGTCGTCACCTCTAACACCTACCCACTTGCTTTTACAGTCAGTACATTAGCCATTGGTCAGTACATCTATGGTTCAAAAAGGGCACATGGAGGGATCTGAGTGAGCTGCACACCCCGTGTCTCATGGAAAACACAAACAAAAAAGAGGTTTCCCCCAAGGGGTTTTCTAGCAGCAAATGAGAAACAAAGGAGTTATAAAAAAAAAGTTATTGGTTTTAATATCCAAAACACTGATTAGTTAACATGAGGTACAAAAAGTATTTATTAAAACATGAGCTCTGGTATACATAGTGCGAAAAATTTATATTGGTAGAGGGACATGCATATACAATTTCACCGTTCAGAAAGAGAATATATTAAATACAAGTAAATTCCCATAAAATATCATTTGAATCACCATCTGGTATACAAGATACCCCAATAGGTTTCGACCCTGGAAATATTGCGGTTTTCTTCTGAATGGGAGTAAACAATGCTCTGTGTTTGGTATTAGAGGAATAGTGCCCCATTCTTGGTGTCAGTGGGAGGAATAGTGCCCCGTCATTGGTATCAGTGGGAGGAATAGTGCCCCATTCTTGGTGTCAGTGGGAGGAATAGTGCCCCATTCTTGGTGTCAGTGGGGGGAATAATGCCCCATCATTGGTGTCAGTGGGAGGAATAGTGCCCCATCATTGGTGTCAGTGGGAGGAATAGTGCCCCATCATTGGTGTCGGTGGGAGGAATAGTGCCCCATCATTGGTGTCGGTGGAAGGAATAGTGCCCCATCATTGGTGTCAGTGGGAGGAATAGTGCCCCATCATTGGTGTCAGTGGGAGGAATAGTGCCCCATCATTGGTGTCAGTGGGAGGAATAGTGCCCCATCATTGGTGTCAGTGGGAGGAATAGTGCCCCATCATTGGTGTCAGTGGGAGGAATAGTGCCCCACCCATCATTGGAGCACAGGTGTGTCAGGTGGAAGGTGTCTGCAGCTCCTCCAGGTGATCGGTGTGAGAGGGGAGTGGTGGTGAAATCTCTCCCAGCTCTCCTGGCCCCTTTCTGGGGAAGCCATGGAGGCCAGCAGGGCCTCTCCTGCTGGAAGTTCTCAGCCATCTCCTGGGCCGTCGGGTGACATGCCTTCCTGTGGACAAGCCGATCTCTCTGCCCCTGGTGAGGTCGAAGGCTCGCAAGCCATTCGGGAGCGTGTGGTGGCCGGGATAAAGGTCCTAAATCAGGAGAGGGATAAGCTGTACAAGCTACGTGCGGAGCTGAAGCGTCTGAGAAGGCAGCGTGAGGGCTTACACAGCCAGAAGCGAGGATCCATGAATCCAGAGATCCAATTGGCCAAAGTCCGTGTGGACCACCAGGAGACCATCGTGGCCATGATGGAAGGCAGAGATGGGCCCTTCAAGGAGAAGTTTGGAAATGACAGGAGGTTTGGAAGGATGACAAAGATGGAGGTGGAGGAGGAGACCCCCAATTCCGCCACCCTGCCTCCCCAGGGAGAGGTAAGCAGCCCCATGCCTTCCCAGGACTCAGAAGGCATGCTGAGGGCCATCCAGGTAATGGAGTCTCCTATGCGGGGGGATCAGTTAGTATTTAATGAGGAGGACATTACAGACAATGTACCTGATAAGGTAAAGCCGGCCAAGTCCCATGTTGTGGATAAGACTGTGTTTGTGCCTTTCACTAATGCTGACAATGTGCCTAATGACAGTCAGGCTGCTAATGCTGTGTACAGCAATGTTATGCCTGCTGATGCTGCAATGCAGCAAGACCTGCATTTAAAAAGTGTCATTTCTGTGGATGAACTACAGGTGTCAGCAGAGCCCATTAACCCTTCTTTAGCTCAGTCCAAAGCTGTTTGCCCCACTGCTGCTGAGGACTCTACAGCGCAGCATCAGCAGACAGCTGGTACTGCAGCAGTGACTGTGACCATTCCTGATGGGAGAGTGAATATTTCTGTGACTGATAACAATCACCCCAGCACCAGTGTGATGGACAATCGTCCTGCTACGGATTCTGCTAATTCACTTCAGACAGTTGATAATGCTAATAATGTAAAGACTAATGTGACTTGTGTGGGGCCTTGGCCCTAATAAACCCACGTTTGCTCAGGTGGTACGCTCGGCTCATGGTAGCTCCGCTCCCAAGCAGAGTTTTCCCCTACAGGCTACCACTTTGGGCACCCCAGGATCTGGTCTTGGGTCTCTGGCTTCTGCTGGGGGTCCCAGATGTAATGTTGTGATTCTGAAATGGGAAGGTGGTGCAGTCCCTCCAGCGCGGCGTGCGGTGGTGGATCTCATTTTAGAAATGGGTTTTGGGGCAAATGACCTGTATGCATTTATACATGTGTCTGGGACGAGGGATTATACAGTTAGCTTCACCAGGCCAGAGGGTCTTGACCTGTTCTGGGAGCGATATGAGGCTCGGTGCAGGTCAAGACCTGAATGGGAAGGTCTGGCCCCAGTTGTGATCTCTCAGAGGTCAACTGTTAAAAAAATCACCATCATTCTGACCAATGAGAGCGTCCCCGCTCAGGATTTAGAGGTTTGGTTGCGGAACTATGGGGAGGTTTTGATTAAGCCCAGCAAAACCCTTGATGAGCGTAACATCTGGACTGGGGGTTGGTCAGTAAGGCTGCTTTCACACTGGGGCGGTATTCAGGCGTTACAGCGCTATAAATAGCGCCTGTGTAACGCCTGAAAAAATCCGGCCCCTTTAACTCCAGTGTGAAAGCCGGAGGGCTTTCACACTGGAGCGATGCGCTGGCAGGACGGTGAAAAAAGTCCTGCCAGCCGCATCTTTGCAGCGGTGAAGGAGCGGTGTATTCACCGCTCCTATACCGCTGCTACCCATTGAAATCAATGGGACACCGCGGCAATACCGCCGGCAAAGCGCCGCTGCAGCGGCGCTTTGCGGGCGGGTTTAACCCCTTTTCGGCCGCTAGCGGGGGTTAAAACCACCCCGCTAGCGCCCGCACACCGCCGCTAAAACGACGGTAAAGCGCCGCTAAAAATAGCGGCGCTTTACCGCCGACGCTGCTCTCGCCCCAGTGTGAAAGCAGCCTAACAGTCAGGTTGGCCAGGGATGGGAATGTTGTCCGTCACCTGCCCTCCTCCTTTTATAGGGAGGGATAGGATGACTATTTTCTACCCTGGTCAGCCGAAGCTGTGTCACCGCTGTGGAGAAAAGGGGCATTTGAGCTCCTCCTGTTCAACCTTGATATGTTCAGTGTGTCGGGGTCAGGGTCATATGGCCAAGGACTGCACCGATATGATCAGGTGCAACCTGTGCCTGCGCCTTGGCCATCCCTACAGCAAATGTCCTGAAGCCTGGCACAATATGGAGAAGGAGGTAATGGATGACTTGTCGGGGCTGGACGGGATGGAGGCTGAGGCCCCTGGTGTACCATCCTCCTCTGCGGTGACTGACTCCCCTGGTCCTGCTCAGGATCCCTCTCCAGTCCCTATGGCCACCCCTCCTGTGTCTGTAAGTATTCCTTCTGTATCTGTCTCTGTGTCCCCCCAGCCTACTGTATCCTCTCCTCTTGTGTCAGAACCTTCCAAGTCTGTGCCCCCCGTGTCAGTTACCCCCCAGGTGTTTGCTCCTTCCAAATCTGACTCAAAGGGAACACCACCCCCACCAGGAGTGGTAGCAGGTACTAAAAAGGTCGCTTCTTCCTCTATAAAGGAGTCTCCTGTGAAGACTCCAAAGAAAAAAAAACAGAGATTATGGCATCTCTGAAGCTGACCTGCAGTACCTGGAGGAGAGAAGGAAGGTTGGGAAGCAGAAGCAGGCGGTGAGGACGGAACGGGCTCCAGTGCCTGTCTCCAACGGTCGTAGGACCTCTGAATGGTATATTTCTTCATCTGGAGCTTCTTCGGAACGAAGTTCCGATTGTGAAATGGAGTTTGAGGCGGCCTCAAGAAAAAGAGAGGCTTCTGGTGATGAGCAGCAGAGGGGAGCTAAGAAGCAATCCACTCAATAACCCAAATGGCGGTTCCCCCTCCGTTAAAAGCGGTGACAATAAATGTCGCCAGCATTAAGTCAGTAAGAGCTCGTTCCATGGCCTTCTTTTTGTTCAGTCAATTAGACGCTGAAATTTTATTTTTGCAATAGACTAGGCTCACCTCCTTGGCAGATATTCATATGGCCAAGAGAGAGTGGAGGTATGGTCCATCTTACTGGTCTCTTGCGGCCGAGCCTTACGGCGGTGTGGCGGTGTTATTTAAAACCGGTATGGTAAATGTTCGGGCGGGTTATTGAGGTGGAGATTGGGAGATGTATGGTCTTAGACGTCCTTGTGGGGGGCAGGACCTGCGCCTAATTAATGTTTATGGGCCGCACACAATGGGACAGGAAATGCCTTTTTACAAGGATCAATCAATTTCTTTTTACATCCCGGCAAGTGGTCTTTGGAGGTGACTTTAATACAGTAACTAGGCCCAAGGACAGGAAGGACTTCAAGGACAGGCTGGGATATGATAGCGTTTTTTTAAATAGTATGGTTAGGGATGCTGGTCTTGTGGATGTGCACATTAAGCACCTCCCGGATGACACCGGGTTCACCTTTCATCGAGGTAATAGTCAGAGTAGGATAGATAGTTTTTTTTTTAAGGAGATCTCTGCTTTCTCGCCCCCAGTGGTGCAGGCAGTAGAGTTCTCTGATCACTGTATGCTATCTGTGGTCCTGAATGCTTCAGACGCCCCTCAGAGGCAAGGGCATCTGGAGATTGAATAAAGCAATCAGGATGACTGGAGGTTGAATTCAACTCTACTCAAGGAAGAACGTATTAGACAATCCTTTGAGGAATTCTTTCAGGCTCAGGTGACCATCCTGGACTTTTGTAGCAGCAAGGCTGAGTGGTGGGAGCTGACCAAAAAGAGGATCGCTGGATTCTTCAGGGGCCTAGCCAATAGAAAACAGTTTAATAAATGACCTACCGTTTATGGAGGAAGCTGGATATTCTTGTCTCAAGAGAAGGAGATCCTGGGGCAATCTCCGAAGTGAAACTCCTCCTCAGGAAGTGTCTATATGACCGGCATGCCTCTTTGGTTCTGGAGAGGGACTATGGGAAGTACCACTCGCCTGACCCTTACCAGAACTGCAAACAAGGTAGAGCTTTTAAAATGGTCGTTGGCCTTAAGGACAGTACAGGTTCCTTGACAAAGTCAAGGTCAGGGATCCTGGAGGTCGTGAGGTCCTTTTATGCTGACCTTCTTGGGAGGAAAGAGCTTGACCGTGACAAGATGGACAGCTTTTTGGGCTCTATTCCAGGTCTAAATGGTGGAGAAGTTCCATTGAAGAATTTGACAGAGGAGATCACAGTTGAAGAGGTGATGAGGGCAATTGAACAGCTTGCCATCAAAAAGTCACCTGGACTGGATGGCTTGACGGCTGAGTTTTACAAAGCCTTTAAGTCTATTCTGGCCCCACATTTGGTAGAGGTTTTTAACAGTTGCCTTGATGGGGGGGTGCTTTCCCCTTCCATGAGGCACTCAGCTGTGATTCTTCTTTCAAAGGGTAAAGATCCTTCGATGATTGAGAATTGGCGCCCCATCAGCCTTCTTTAATGTTAATAGAAAGATACTGGCAAAGATTCTTTTCTGGCGCCTATCGTCAGTAGCAGAGTCTTTGCTTTCTCGCCATCAGCACTGTTCGGTCCAGGGTAGAAGCACCTTCTCAGCGGTTTTAGCTGTCCGGGAGGCCTTGGAGCGGTGCAGGGCTGCAGGCTGGGGAAAGTATTTGCTGACATTGGATCAGGCAAAGGCTTTTGATTGTGTTAACCATGAGTACCTGTGGTTGCTCCTTAGTAAGTACGGTCTGCCGGGTGGTTTTGTCGATGGGTTAAAAGTCTTGTATAAGGGGGCAGAAAGTTTTTCCTCTTGTTAATGGTTGGGTTGGGCAGTCCTTTGAGGTTTGCTCCGGGTGCACCAGGGTTGTCCCCTGCTCTATGTGTTTGCAATCGACCCCTTCATCAGGGGTCTGGAGAGTGGCATGTTGTGTGGGGTGCCAGTGGGGCTCCCGGGTGAGCCACCATTGAGGGTTGTTGCCTATGCGGACGATGTGTCTGTGATTGTCTCTGGGGCAGATGAAGCAGAGGAGGTGGTCTCTCTGACATCACGGTATTCTGAAGCATCAGGCTCCAAGATCAATCAGGAAAAGCGTGACGTTTTCTGGATGGGAAAGGAAGGAGAGGGGTTTGATCTCCCGGACACTTTTCTAGTGCCCCAGGAAAGAATTAAGATTCTAGGCATTGAATTTGGACCCGGCTATTATGGCCTCAAAAACTGGGAAGGCAGACTGGAAATTGCCAATACTAAGGTGGTCAGCTGGAAAAGATGGAAGTTATCTCTGAGGGAAAGGGTTGATCTGATTAAGACTTACCTGATTCCGATCTTCTTGTATGTCAGCTTTGTCTGCATCTTGCCGGTGTCTCTCTATGCTAGGGTCAGTAGTGTGTTCTTCCAGATGCTGTGGGAGAACACACTGAACCTCATCAAGAGGAATGTCACCTATCTATCCAGGAGGGAGGGTGACTTAGGTATGGTCAACCCAGTTCTTTTCTTTTCACTGCTATTTCTCAAATTTAACATTGGTAATATGCTTGCAGTGGAACCTCCTGGATGGGTAGGCATATTTAGATCTTGGTTTAGGCCTTTTCTACGACTTTGGGAAGAAGGTGCCCAAGTGAAGAATCTCAAGGGTCATCGTGGTCAGCTACCAGCCTATGTTGCTCCGTGCCTGAAGTTACTACGGCAGTGGCGATTGTCGGCTGAAGATCTCAGATCGGTTCAGAGGAAAGTCCTTATGAGTCGAGTCTTGAGCGAAGTCTTTCATGACCCACTGGCCTTAAGGGATTGCCCAGACCCAGTTTTGAGGGTAGGGTTAAGATTGATTAATTTGGACAGAGTACCCCTTAAATTTAGGGATCTGGCCTGATTGTGCTTCCATGGGAGGCTCTATGTTCGGGGCAATTTGAAATTCCGCAGTGGGGTGGATCGTAGCTGTCCTTGGGAGGAGTGTGCAGGTGAGGAGGAGACTATGGACCATTTTCTGCTTCATTGCCCCTTTAACATAGAGGTGTACAAACAGGTGGGACGGGCCCTCGGTGTCCCTTTCCTCTCCAGGCTGGGTTATGCTGAGTGGGTGTACGGAGCATTCAATACTGGGGGGGTTTTTTGTTTGGATACACTTTTTCTAGTTAGCCTAGTAGTCCGTTATTTCACCTGGAACGCACGGTGTCAGGTCAGCATTCGGCATAAAATACTTCCTGTTGAGGTGGTGGTGTATGACATTCTGCATGAGGTGGAGAAGATTCGGGTGCTTGAGAGGGACAAGCGGAGTCGGGGGGCTTGGTTGAAGGCGTGGAGGGGTTTCAAGCCTCCCTGACTGATATATATATAAAATGTATTTATTAAACACACACAGAGTTTGCTTTATTATTTTCTATTCTATTTTATTGTATTTTTTTGAAAATCCATTTCTATTTTTTTTTTATTCGATTTGAATTTGTTTTCGTATTCGATTCGAATTTGTTCACTTTTTTTGGATTCGTTTACATTTGTTACTTTTGTAATTCGGAAATTCTGATGCATACGAATTTCCGAATAATGAAAAATTCGTCTGAATTTCGATTCCAAACAAAATGCACACATCTAGCAGTACTGATGGCAACGGCAGGTGGCACTGGGGGGCACAGATTTGCAGCACTAGTGATCACTAAGAGGGCTGATGTCTCTCTAAGTGTCGCTTCACACTGAGGCAGCGCGACTTGCAGCGCGACTGCCTCAGGCGATTATTTTTTTTTCTTTTTTCTGTTCTATTATTTTTCTATGCTATTCTTTTCTATTATCTTCTATTTTATTCTAATCTTTTCTATTTACTATTTATTCTAATCTTTTCTATTTTTCTATAAAAAATAAATTATAGAGAATATAACGAATGAATTCGACATGATTCGGTAACTCAGTAAAGATCTAATGAAACAAAAGGTCAGCTCAAAGTAAATCTTATAGTCCAATCAGCTGATTAATTTTGTGCCGGAGGTTGGATTACTGGCAAAGTGCATTCCTGAGAACTGAGTGTGAAGGGTGTTGTATTGTATTTGAGCCGAGGAGAAGAGATATTGTCATTGTGTGTGTTAATAGATTCAATAAACGACTTTCCAAACTATGAATCATTATCACGAATATATACACATTCATGAATATCGAATTTCAACTAATAAGGAAGAAATTATAACGGATATAACAAATGAATTTGACCTGATTCGAGATTCAGTATAACGAATTATCCAAAAACAAATCAACGTAACATAAGGAATATGAGAGAACGAAATTATGTATTTTGCGAATGACAACGTACTGAAATTAAACGGAATTTCCCTTTGTGCGGAAGTCTATAAATAACCATCTTCCGAAATTGGAATTTGGTACACAATGAATTCGAATTTGAATAGAAAATATTAGCATAAAATATATTATATTTTTTTTCTACTCTGTTCTATTGTGTTTCTATGCTATTCTTTTATATTTTCTATTCTAATCTTTTCTTTTGGAATTTGATTTCATTCTATACGAAATTCGAATTTCAGAGGATGTTTGTTTATATATATATATATATATATATATATATATATATATATTTTCTGTTCTATGCTATTCTTTTCTAGTATTTTCGATTCTATACTAATCTTTTCTATTCAAACTCAATTTCATTCTATACGAATTTCGCAAAATGGTTATATTTAGTTAACTTTTTCAAATTTGATCAAATTTATTCAAATGCGGGTACATTTTTTTCCAATACTAAACATAAACGAATCCCAAAAACGAATGTAATGAATGCAACAAAATTTTTCATCCTGCACATGTCTAATCATGCCCACCAGTGTCACCTATTAGTGCTCATCAGTGATGCCAATCAGTGCCACCTATTTTTGCCTGCCAGTGACACCTATCATTGCCATCAGTACTGCTAATCAGTGCCCACCAGTGTCACCTATTAGTGCTCATCTGTGCTGCCAATCAGTGCCCTTCAGTGCCTCCTGATTAGGGATGAACCTCCAACACTACTGCACCTTGTCCTGCATCCTTCCCAGCTGCCAGAAGAGTGACCCAATGGGCCGTGAAAGACAGGTAACGTTCCTGTCCATGCCTGCTGGACCATGAGTAATATGCACCTTACCGCTGACCGCCCTGTCCAGTGAGGCAAGGACATTGCCTTCCACATGCCGGTAGAGAGCCGGAATCGCCTTCCGTGAGAAAAAGTGGCGTTTGGGGACCTGCCACTGAGAAACCGCACATTGTACAAACTCACGGAAGGGGGCCGAGTCTACTAGCTGAAAAGGCAGCAGTTGAAGTGCTAGCAATTTAGCCAAGCTAGCATTCAACCGCTGGGCATGTGGATGGCTGGGAGTGAACTTCTTTCGCCGGTCCAGCAGCTGGGGCAGGGACATTTGCCTGCTATAATCGGACGTGGGTGTACTGCTAGCAGAGTGCCCGGAAGCACTTGGCTGTGACACACCTAATTCCACACCTTCATTCCTCTCAGAGCAGGTTTCAGAGAGGACTGAAGGTCTAGTGGGGTTGGAGATGCCAGCTGATGAGGAGCAAGGAGAGGTCTGCTTTGTTCTTTGGTGTGGGTCTTTGAGGTACGCTTGCCAACGAGCTGCATGGCAGGTCAACATATGTCTGGTCAAGCATGTGGTGCCCAAGCGGCTGATGTTTTGGCCACGCGAGATACGCTTGAGACATATGTTGCAAATAGCAGCGGTGCGATCTGATGCACTCATCTCAAAAAAGGCCCACACCAAAGAACTTTTAGAATAACGCGCAGAGGCAGCGCCCTGCACAGGCGGAGCTCTTCGGTGTGATTCAGTCGGTGTGCTGCCCCTAAGCTGGACCCCGGAGGGCATCCTGCCTCGTTGGACATGTGCCTCCTCCTCCTCCTCCTCTCTCCTACCAGGCACCCACATGGAGTCAGTGCCCTCATCATCCCCTCCCTCTTCATCGCTGGAGCAAACCTGGCAGTATGCTGCAGCTTGTGGAACATGACTGCCAGATTGCTGTCCTTCTTGAGCATCCCCTCTCTCTGCATTCACGCTACTGCCTTCCTCTAGCTGAGTGTCATCATCAGAGCCTACAAAACACTGGGCATCCTCCTGGAGCATGTACCCAACACTGTGCTTAAAGAGTTCAGGAGACTCCTCAGGAGGACGTGGTGGGTCTAGGGAAGGAGTCACTGATGATGACATTGAGACGAGGGAAGAGGATGCGTTGGCAGCTGCTTTGCTAGTACCCTGAGCCTGGGTGAGAGAGGATGAGGAGGATGAAGAGGGCTTGGTCATCCACTCACCAAGTCTTCGGCATGATGCGGCTCAACACGTCCAGCTGCCGAAAATAAGGACAAGCGTGTCCCATGGCCATGTGCTGATGATAACAATGCACCGCGTCCACAACCAGCACTGTTGTCTCTAGACACAGAGCCTGCTTGCCCTCTTTTATCGGCTCATGCCTGTCTGCCTCTCCTTGCTGGCCTTCCAGACATGGTAATGGCCTGAAGGGAGATGGGAAAACCAGCAATTGGGTAGTGTATATTGTGCTGGAGGCACACAACACCCACTAACTCCTGCAGATGCCTTTATTTCTAGAACAGGAATTAAAAGGTAGATACCGGTGTATACTGTGCTGTGCTGGAGGCACACAACACCAACTAACTCCTGCAGATGGCAGATGGCTCAATTAGAGAAGAGCTATGTAGGTGGATATAATGGTGTATGCTGCGGTCAGGGCACGCAGACAACACCCACAAACTCCTGCAGATTGCTAAAAGCTCAATTACAGAAGAGCAAGAACACTAAATCGGCCGATAACAAACGGTGTGTACTGTGTTGAAGGTACACAGAGAACACCCACTAACTCCTACAGACACCAACACACTACACAAGGCCGCCGCGCTGGCGGCCTTATATAGTGTGGGGCATGTACTACACAGCCTGAGCTATGATTGGCCACAGGCATCCTGCCTGTGGCCAATCATGGCTCTCCTCGCTGCCGGCGCTGTGATTGGCCAAGCATGCAGGGTCACAGTGCATGCTTGGCCAATCATGAGCCAGCAATGCACTGCGATGGTGCAGTGCATTGTGGGCCGTGAGTGCCACACGAATTTGGCGCGAACGGCCCATAACGTTCGGTATTCGCCGAACGTGTGAACAGCCGATGTTCGACTCAAACACCAAGCTCATCCCTACTCCTGATCAGTACCCACCAGTGCCACCTATCACTGCCCATCAGTGCTGCCTATCAGTGCTACCTCTCCATGCTGCCTATAAGGGCCCATCAGTGCCAACTATCAGTGCCCATCAATCCCACCCATTGGTGCAGCCTCATCAGTACCTACTGATCAGTACCCACCACCAGTGCCGCTTATCAGTGCCCATTAGGGCTGTCTCATCAGTGCCCATCAGTGAAGGAGAAAAATTACCTGTTTGCAATCGTTTATAACAAAATCTGAAAAATGTTTTGTTTTTGTTTTTCAAACTTTTTATTTTTTTATTTTTTGCAAAAAATAAAAAAGCCCCAGTGGTAATTAAATACCACCAAAAAAAAGCTCTATTTGTGAGGAAAAAATATATATTTTTAAAAATATGTTTACAGTGTTACATGACCGTGCAATTTTCATTCATTTTGTGAAAGCGCTGAAAGCTGAAAATTGGCCTGGGCAGGAAGGGGGTGAACGTGCCCGGTAGGCAAGTAGTTAACCACTTCAGCCCCGAAAAATTTGGCTGCTCAATAACCAGGCCATTTTTTTGCTATTCGGCACTGCGTCGCTTTAACTGACAATTGCGTGGTCATGCGGCGCTGCACCCAAACAAAAGTGACATCCTTTTGTTCCCACAAATAGAGCCTTCTTTTGGTGGTATTTGATCACCTCTGCGATTTTATTTATTTTAATTTTTTTTGCGCTATAAACAAAAGAGCAACAATTTTGAAAAAAAAACACACTATTTTGTACTTTTTGCTATAATAAATATCCCCAATTTTTCTTTTTTAAAAAGTGATTTTTTTTTCCTCAGCTTAGGCCAATACGTATTCTTCTACATATTTTTGGTAATAAAAATCGCAATAACCGTTTATTTTTATTTTTTTCAAAATTGTCTGTTTTTTATTTTTTTATAGAGCACAAAATAAAAACCGCAGAGGTGATCAAATACCACCAAAAGAAACTTCTATTTGTGGGGGAAAAAAAGGACAAACATTTTATTTGGTTACAGCGTCGCACGACCACGCAAATTGTCAGTTAATGTAACACAGTGCCGTATTGCAAAAAAAAAATTAAAATGGCCTAGTCATGAAGGGGGGTAAATTTTCCAGAGGTAAAGTGGTCAAACACATTATAAGGCTCCATGCACGCTGGCTTAAAAATCGTTGCTGCTACAGGAGTTTTGTGTTTTGCCTGTAGAAGTGTTATCCTATGCATCCATGTGCATTGGGACGATTGGAGGCATATTTTAAACTCAACCTTTCCGGTTTGCGTTTCTTATTGGAGCTTCCGGGCTGAAAATATGCAAAACTCTCCTGAACGGTGTACAAAGAATGCTCTAAATGAGCGTTTTTTTTTTTTGTTTTTTTTTTTCTGCCAAGGAACCAGCATTTTTTTAAACCCAGTGTGCATGGAGCCTACATTTTTTTTTTTTTTTTTTTTTTTTTTTTTTTAGCAACTGGGAACGAAAGTTTGAGATTGGGCTTCCGATATACATCCTTGTGAGTCGTTCCCTACCTATTACAATCTCATTTGTAAGGACCACAGAACCTCAATCCACCATTGATTCTTGCCATGTTCAAAATCTATAACTAAACATTTTAAAACAGAATAATATTAAAACGGTAACATTAAACAACAAATGCATAACGGTAACATTAAACAACAAACAATTGCCATTAACTTCTATTGCCATTAACTTCTAAAAATAATTCAAATAATTCAAATTCCAAATAAAAGTTACAGTCTAATGGTGAACTTTTTTCTGCATTATACCCCCATCTAGTGGTCAAAAATCATAATAACAAATGGGCATCAAATTCATTATAAATCATAAATAAAACATTTTTTTTTTCAGATTTTTTTTTTTTTTTTTTTACATATATTAATGTGCAAGAACTATGCATTGTGATACGATATGATACTGTTCTCCATTGTATGTGCTGATATTTGTAAATTACTTTGGACTTTTTTTGTTTTGATACATATGATACATTTGATACATGTTTTGATACATGTTTTGATACATGTTTTGATGCATGTTTTGATACATGTTTTGATACATGATTTGATACATGATTTGATACATGTTTTGATACATGTTTTGATACATGATTTGATACATGATTTGATACATGATTTGATACATGTTTTGATACATATTTTCTTTTTCACGTTACTACTTTGGGCTTTTTCATGCTGCTAATAAAGAGTTTGGATTTAATAACAATTGAGATGTAAAAGATGTTAAACCATCTCAATGGTGTAGTAGTTATCATAATATCCAGTGTTTATTCAGTAAAAACACACTCACAAAGTCACTTTTTAAAAGCATGTAAACCTCACTCAAAATGGCCACGGTACTTGGTGTGCGTAATGACGTCACTCTGACACATTTCATTCAATGGACTTCTTCTAGGAAGTAACTGACAGACAGTGGGCCATCTCTATATACACTTGCTTCCACCCTTAGTTGCCATAAAGTCCTCCATATTGATCACTAGGGATGAGCCGAACCCCCCCCCCCCCCCCCACGGTTCGGTTCGCACCAGAACTTGCGAACAGACCGATAGTTTGCACAAACTTTCGAACCCCATTAAAGTCTATGGGACTCGAATGTGAGAAATCAAAAGTGCGAATTTTAAAAGTTAATATGCAAGTTATTGTCATAAAAAGGGTTTGGGGGACCCGGTTCCTGCCCCAGGGGACATGTATTGATGCAAAAAAAAGTTTTAAAAACTGACGTTTTTTTCAGGAGCACTAATTTTAATGACGCTTAAAGTGAAAAAATAAAAGTGAAATATTCCTTTAAATATCGTACCTGGGGGGTGTCTATAGTATGCCTGTAAAGTGGCGCATGTTACATAGTTAGTAAGGTTGAATAAAGACACCAGTCCATCTAGTGCAGCCTGAGTGAGTGTCTACAATTGTCCCTATCCCTGCACATCGCACACTCACATTGGTCACTATCCTCAAGGAGCCCACAATCCAAGGTCCCCATTCATATACTAGGGCCAATTTTGGACAGAAGCCACTTTAACCTACCAGCATGTCTTTGTATTGTGGGAGGAAACTGGAGTACCTGGAGGAAACCCACGCAGGCACAGGGAGAACATGCAAACTCCAGGTAGGTAGTGTTATGGTTGGGATTCAAACCAGCAACCCTTTTTACTGCTAGGCGAGAGTGCTAACCACTACACCACTGTGCCACCCAATGTGTTTTACCGTGCTTAGAACAGTCCCTGCACAAAATGACATTTCTAAAAGAAAAAGTCATTTAAAACTGCTTTCGGCTTTAATGTAATGTCTGGTCCCGGCAATATGGATAAAATCATTGAGAAAAGATGCATGGGTACTCCTTCCCCCAGCCCATTACCAGGCCCTTTGGATCTTGTATGGATATTAAGGGGAACCCTGCACCCAAATTAAAAAAGGAAAAGCCGCGGGGCCCCCAGGCCCGATATACTCTGAACAGCAGTATACAAGCGGTGCAAACAAGACAGGGACTGTAGGTTTGTTCTTAAGTAGAATCTGTTTGTAATTTTGAACTGGTACATTTTTAACCATCTCAATACAGGGCACTTACACCCCCTTCCTGACCAGACCAATTTTTTAGCTTACAGCGCTCTCACAGTTTGAATGACAATTACTCAGTCATGCAACACTGTACTCATATGAAACTTGTGTCATTTTTTTCCACACAAATAGAGCTTTCTTTTAGTGGTATTTAATCACTAGTGGGTTTTTATTTTTTTGTGCTATAAATAAAATAAAACGTAAATTTTGTGAAAAAAATGCCTTTTTTTTTGTTTCTGTCATAAATTTTTGCTAATTAGTAATTTTTCTTCATACATTTTGGCCAAAATTTATACTGCTACATATCTTTGGTAAAAATAACCCACATTAGTGTATATTATTTGGTCTTTGTGAAAGTTATAGAGTCTACAAACTATGGTGCCAATCGCTGAAAATTAATCACATCTGATCAGGCCTTCAGTACATCAGGTGTACCTCATTTCTTGAGACACTAACAAGTCAGGAAAGTACAAATACCCCCCAAATTACCCCTTTTTGCAAAGTAGACATTCCAAGGTATTAAGTAAGTAGCATGGTTGTCATTTTTTCCCACAATTCTTTGCAAAATTAAGATTTTTTTTTTATTATTATTTTTTTTTTTTACAAAATTGTCATATTATCAGGTTATTTCTCACACACAGCATATGCATACAACAAATTACACCCCAAAATACATTCTGCTACTCTTCCCGAGTACGGCGATACCACATGTGTGAGACTTTTACACAGCCTGGCCACATACAGAGCACCAACATCGATGTAGTACCTTCAGACGTTCTACGAGCAAAAATGACGCATCTCATTTCTCAACCACCTATTACACTTTTGAAGGCCCTGGAGTACCAGGACAATGGAATTTCCCATAAAATGACCCCATTTTGGAAAGAAAACACCCCAACGTATAATCTGTGAAGCATAATGAGTCTTTTGAACGGTTCATTTTTTTTCCAGAAGTTTTTGGAATATGTGGGAAAAAATGAAAACGAGTTTTTTTTTTTACACAAAGTTGTCAATTTATAAGATATTTCTAACACATAACATGTATATAGCAAAAATTACACCCCAAAACACATTCTGCTACTCCTCCCGAGTATGGCGATATCACATGTGTAGGACTTTTACACAGCCTGGCCACATAGAGAGGCCGAACATTGAAGTAGTACGTTCAGGCGTTCTAGGAGCATAAATGACACATCTCATTTCATTCCTACCCATCACACTTTTGAAGGTCCAGGACCACCAGGACAGTGAAATTACCCACAAAATGGAAAGAAAACACCCCAACGTATATTCTATGAGACATGGGCTGCAAATAGGTACTCGGGTACTCTGATGGACTGTGACAGGTACTCGGGTCTTCTCATGGACTGTGACAGGTACTCTGATGGGCTGTGACAGGTACTCAAATACTCTGATGGACTATGACAGGTACTCTGATGGACTGTGATTGACAGGTGCTATGAGGGGTGGTGACAAGTCCTCTTTATTGGGGGGGGGCAATCAGTGTGATTGGTGTACACTGTAGGCAGTAACGAGATGTTACTGCAATCTCCTCCTCACACACGATCGGTGTGTGAGGAGAAAAATCCGGTAACATCTCGTTACCGCGGTTTGTTTACATTTTAGTGATTGGCTGTGAAAGGATCACAGACGATCACGTGGGTAAACAGCCGGCCAATGGCTGTTTACCAGCGTCGGTGACGAGCAGTGTTGCTGGGGAACACACCGCCACCGACGTGCATGCGCAGCCACTGATGGCTGTTCACCCCCTTTGGTGGCGAGTGGTGTCTCCGTGACACGCCGCCACCGAAGAAATAGGGATGCGTGCGCACGATCGCGCGCATTCCCTGTTTAAACGGGAGGCCGTCATATGACGGCCTCCCACCACAATAGGTGTGCCGCCTGGCCGTCATTTGACTGCCAGCGGTCAGAAAGCAGTTAAAGTGTAGCTCCAGCCAAAAAATCTATTTTTAAGCTTTTTGGAAAACATAGGGAAGGGTTATCACCCCTGTAACATTTGTTTTGCTGTCTGTGCACCTGTTCAGAAGATTTCACCTCACTTTCTGTCCCAATGACAATTGGATTTTGAAAATTTGGGTTTTTTAGTGAAACAAGGAACTCTTACAGGAGAGAATTTTCCTTCCTAAGGTAGATTTCCTCTCACTTCCTGTTGTCTCCTTCTGTTTGAAAGTAGGAGTCGTTTGTAAGTTGAATGTTTGAAGTAGGGACCTGCCCTCTATGCTCTGCAGCAATTTGGGCCTTAGGTGTTGGTGCTGCCACAACACTGTAAGCCCTCACAGTTACTCCTGGTGGGTACAGGAATGGGCCCTGCTGTGAAATATTAGATCAAAAATTGTAATTACACACCCCTGTTAAACAGGTGCAGAAAATTGGGCCTTAGCCACTGGTGGTGGTGCCCAGAACCAAAAATGTTCTTACAAGCTATCAGCAAGAGAATTGAGGAGGAAGAGGAGGTCACTCAGCATAACAGGGTAGTCACTCAGAAAAAGGGGAAGGACGGGATTGGTGGGACTTTATATGAGGTAACGAGTGGGTAAATTCATCTACCTCCATCCCTATTATATGTGAAAAGTTTGCAACAGCGGCAAATATAAAATTGGGACTTTATATGAAGCATAGCTAAGAACAAAAAAGGTTTGAAATCATGTGATCAAGGGCTCCAAAAAAATAAAAAAAAAATAAAAAGTAAATCAGAAAAATAACATGATAGTATAATTCAATAAGATCTCAGCAATTTATTGTTACATGATAATGACATGATTGAAATAATGAATAAAATAAAATAATATAATTATCTTGATACATAGTAATAAAGTAATAATAATTCATAAATGACATAATTCAGTTGATATTAAAAAGTATAAAACCAATCTATGGGTAATAGAAATATTGGTACATGGTAATGTAATTATACTGCTTCATAAACAACAGTCATGTAATCAATAAAAGAAAACAAAAAAGAAATAAATAAAGTATAAGTTAAAAAAAAGAAATAAAATAAATAAATAAAGATATAAATGATAAATTAATATCACTAATTCGGAGTCTCAAGATCACATGATGTTGAAGGTGTAGCATAAGGCTAAGGCTCTACGCGTTTCGTGGGGACTCCCACTCTTCAGGAGCAATAAGATGGGTACAATAATCTATGATAAAAAGTAGAAAATTACCAGATGAACAGTTGCTGGACAGAAACGGAAAAAAGGGGCAAAAGGTTTTCAAACCTTTTTTGTTCTTAGCTATGCTTCATATAAAGTCCCAATTTTATATTTGCCGCTGTTGCAAACTTTTCACAGGGTAGTCACTCAGCATCAGCATAGGCAGTCTTGAAGGAATCTCACATTTAAAAAAAAATGATTTGGTGGCATTAGCATCAGGTGCTTGGTAGCTGGTGATCCAAGACTGATTTATTTTTATGAAGGTCAGCCGATCGACTGATTTGGTGGACAGGCGCACCCTGTGATCAGTTACAAAGCCTTCAGCAGCACTGAAGGTGCGTTCCAAAAGAACGCTGGATGCAGGACAGGCAAGTAGCTCAATTGCATACTGTGCAAGCTCTGGCCAGTGATCATCCTCAAGACCCAGTAACCCAGAGGATTTTTGGGGGAAAGGTGTCCAAGTCTGATCCAAGTCTAGGTATTCCTGCACCATGTAAATCAGACGCTGGCGATAGTTGCTGGAACCAATCATACCTTGGGGCTGCGGACTAAAAAATTGTCTTAACGCATCGGTCAGACGGCCACCTTCTCCACTGCTCCTTCTGTGACTGACCGAAGCCTCAGCAACACGTTGTGCAGGACAAAGGTTGCACAAATCTTTCTGCAAGGCCTCCCGAAGATGCTTCATCTTCTGCTCCCTCTGCGATGGCAAGATAAGGTCCACAACCTTACCCTTGTAACGTGGATCAATGAGGGTTGCCAGCCAGTAATGATCCCTCTCCTTGATACTACGAATACGAGGATCCTTCCACAGGCTTTGCAGGATCAGGGAGGCCATGCAGTGTAGGTTTGCTGAGGCATTCGATCCGGAGTCCTCTGGGTCACTAAGGACGACATGATCCGCAGCCACATACAAGTCCATGGGTTTCTTGGGACTGTAAATGATCCCTTGAAGACTGCTGCTGATGCTAAGTGCTAGGCTCCACCTCCATGCTGACAACATCCTCCTCCTCCTCGTCCTCTTCCTGTGTGATCGGTGGGCAAGCAGGAACACTGTCCGGATAAAGGGGGCCTTGAGAGGTAAGGAAGTCCTCCTCTTCCTCCCTCTGTTCTGCCTCAAGTGCCCTGTCCATTATTCCACGCAGCGTGTGCTCCAACAGGTGGACAAGGGGGACAGTGCCACTAATGCATGCACAGTCACTGTTCCCCTGACCCTGTCCTGGGGCCATAGTTGCACAGGTACTCATTGATGGCCCTCTGCTGCGTGTGCAGCCACTGCAGCATGGCAAACGTTGATTTCCACCTGGTGGACATGTCACAGATTAGGCGGATCTTGGGCAGGTTAAATTCCTTTTGGAGGTCAGCCAACCGACCACTGGCATTATATGACCATCAGAAATGCACACAGACTTTCCTGGCCTGCCTCAGGAGATCCTGTAAGCCCTGGTACCTGCCCAAGAACCGCTGCACCACCAAGTTAAGGACATGAGCCAAATAGGGCACATGGGTCAGGTGTCCCTGTCGGATGGCGGAGAGGAGGTTGGTGCCATTGTCACAAGCCTCCATTCCTGGCTTAAGCTGGTGTGGCGTCAACCACCTCTGAGCCTGCCCCTGCAGAGCTGACAGAATCTTTGCCCCAGTGTGGCTCCTGTCCCCCAAGCACACCAGCTCAAGCACCGCATGGCATCTTTTTGCCTGCGTACTTGCATAGCCTCTTGAATGCCTGCAGAGCACCGCTGGTTCCGAGAGGACAAATCAGCACAGGAAGAGGCCATGGAGGAAGACTAAGCCCTTGTACACACGGTCGGAGAATCCGTCGGAATGTGTCCTATCGGACCGTGTTGTCGGATAATCCGTGTGTGTGGTATGCATCGGACTGATTCCGTCGGAATATCCGTCGGACCCAATTTTCCAATTTCCAACTGGTCTGATAGGACATACTCCGATCATGTGTAGAGAATTTTGATCAGACCAAGTGCCACGCATGCTCAGATCAAATTCCTACATCAAAGCTATTGGCTACTAGCCTTAACGTAGTCCCATCGTAACGAAATAACATCATCACGTTCTGAATGATCGGATTTTTCGACAACTTAGTCCTACCGTGTGTATGCAACAGTTTCGGACAAGATCCGACGGACAAAATCCGACGGATTTGGTTGGCAGAATGTCCGACCGTGTGTACAGGGGCTAAGAAGAGGGGGTGGAGGAGAGAGGTGTGTCAGAATCACCACTAGTAGCATTTTGGAGGCGTGGTGGCGGAACAACCTCCAACACTACTGCACCCTGTCCTGCTTCCTTATCACCTTGAGTCCCGTCCAGAGCAGTCAGCCGTAGGGTCCACAACCTTGCAGGGCACTCCTGATCCCTACGGCGTGCATCTGTCACCTGACCTGACCTCAAGGCGACCTGACAGGTCCATTCCTGCACCCAGCAAGAGTAACTATGAGGGGTTACAGTGTTCAGGCACCACTAGGGATGGGCGAACAGTTTGGCCTGAACTGATACTCGCCTAACACCCAAACTTTCTGGGCACTTAGCGGGATGTTTGCCCGCCCAGTGAACAGTCAATAGGTTGTTAAGGCTTCCCCACTAAGAGCTGAATTTAAAAAAAAACAATGTGAATTAAAAAAAAATTGGGGAAAAAACAGCATGTGGAACCATTTGGGGTCTGGTATGGATTTTAAAGGGAACCCCATGAAGCGAGCGCCCCCCCCCCCCAACCATACCAGGCCACTTGTCCTCAAGATGGAGAGGGTGCTTTGGGGTGCCAAACCAGAACTGTCAAAATGGAGAGGAGGCCGGTGACGGGAGGCCTCCCGAGAGGCGAAAGTGGTTTTTTTTCCTTTCTATTTTTCGGGTCCAGCGGGTGTTGTAATTGATGATGGATATACAGTTGGGACAGAAAGTATTCAGAATTTTTCACTCTTTGTTATATTGCAGCCATTTGCTAAAATCATTTAAGTTCATTTTTTCCCCTCATTAATGTACAGTGCCTTGCGAAAGTATTCGGCCCCCTTGAACTTTTCAACCTTTTGCCACATTTCAGGCTTCAAACATAAAGATATAAAATTTTTATTTTTTGTGAAGAATCACCAACAAGTGGGACACAATTGTGAAGTGGAACGAAATCTATTGGATAATTTAAACTTTTTTAACACATAAAAAACTGAAAAGTGGTGCATGCAAAATGATTCGGCCCCTTTACTTTCAGTGCAGCAAACTCACTCCAGAAGTTCAGCGAGGATCTCTGAATGATCCAATGTTGTCCTAAATGACTGATGGTGATAAATAGAATCCACCTGTGTGTAATCAAGTCTCTGTATAAATGCACCTGCTCTGTGATAGTCTCAGGGTTCTGTTGAAAGCGCAGAGAGCATCATGAAGACCAAGGAACACACCAGGCAGGTCCGTAATACTGTTGTGGAGAAGTTTAAAGCCGGATTTGGATACAAAAAGATTTCCCAAGCTTTAAACATCCCAAGGAGCACTGTGCAAGCGATCATTTTGAAATGGAAGGAGTATCAGACCACTGCAAATCTACCAAGACCTGGCCGTCCCTCTAAACTTTCAGCTCAGACAAGGAGAAGACTGATCAGAGATGCAGCCAAGAGGCCCATGATCACTCTGGATGAACTGCAGAGAACTACAGCTGAGGTGGGAGAGTCTGCCCATAGGACAACAATCAGTCGTACACTGCACAAATCTGCCCTTTATGGAAGAGTGGCAAGAAGAAAGCCATTTCTCAAAGATATCCATAAAAAGTCTTGTCTAAAGTTTGCCACAAGCCACCTGGGAGACACACCAAACATGTGGAAGAAGGTGCTCTGGTCACATGAAACCAAAATCCAACTTTTTGCCCACAATGCAAAACGATATGTTTGGCGCAAAAAGCAACACAGCTCATCACCCTCAACACACCATCCCCACTGTCACACATGGTGGTGGCAGCATCATGGTTGGGGCCTGCTTTTCTTCAGCAGGGAAGATGGTTAAAATTGAGGGGAAGATGGATGCAGCCAAATACAGGACCATTCTGGATGAAAACCTGTTGGAGTCCGCAAAAGACCTGAAACTGGGACGGAGATTTATCTTCCAACAAGACAATGATCCCAAACATACAGCAAAATCTACAAAGGAATGGTTCACAAATAAACGTATCCAGGTGTTAGAATGGCCAAGTCAAAGTCCAGACCTGAATCCAATCGGGAATCTGTGGAAAGAGCTGAAAACTGCTGTTCACAAACGCTCTCCATCCAACCTCACTGAGCTCCAGCTGTTTTGCAAGGAAGAATGGGCAAGAATTTCAGTCTCTCGATGTGCAAAACTGATAGAGACATACCCCAAGCCACTTGCAGCTGTAATCGCAGCAAAAGGTGTCTCTACAAAGTATTAACACAAGGGGGCCGAATAATTTTGCACGCCCCACTTTTCATTTTTTTTATTAGTTAAAAAAGTTTAAAAAATCCAATAGATTTCGTTCCACTTCACAATTGTGTCCCACTTGTTGGTGATTCTTCACAAAAAATTAAAATTTTATATCTTTATGTTTGAAGCCTGAAATGTGGCAAAAGGTTGAAAAGTTCAAGGGGGCCGAATACTTTCGCAAGGCACTGTACACACAGCACCCCATATTGACAGAAAAACACAGAATTGTTGACATTTGTGCAGATTTATAAAAAAATAAAAATTGAAATACCATATGGTCCTAAGTATTCAGACCCTTTGCTGTGACACTCATACAGTATATTTAACTCAGGTGATGTCCATTTCTTCTGATCAGCCTTGAGATGGTTCTACACCTTCATTTGCGTCCAGCTGTGTTTGACTGATTATACTGATTGGACTTGATTAGGAAAGCCGCACACCAGTCTATATAAGACCTTCCAGCTCACAGTGCATGTCAGAAAATGAGAATCATGAGGTCAAAATAACTGCCTGAAGAGCTCAGAGACAGAATTGTGGCAAGGCACAGATCTGGCCAAGGTTACAAATTTTTTTTGCTGCACTTAAGGTTCCTAAGAGCCCAGTGGCCTCCATAATCCTTAAATGGAAGATGTTTGGGACGACCAGAACCCTTCCAAGAGCTGGCCGTCCGGCCAAACTGAGCTATTGGGGGAGAAGAGCCTTGGTGGGAGCGGTAAAGAAAAACCCAAAGATCACTGTGGCTGAGCTCCAGAGATGCAGTCAGGAGAAAGTTGTAGAAAGCCAACCATCACGGCAGCCCTACACCAGTCAGGGTTTTATGGCAGAGTGGTCCGAAGGAAGCCTCTCCTCAGTGCAAGACACATGAAAGCCCGCATGGAGTTTGCTAAAAAAACACCTGAAAGACTCCAAGACGGTGAGAAATAAGATTTTTTGGTCTGATGAGACCAAGATAGAACTTTTTGGCCTTAGTTCTAAGCGGTATGTGTGGAGAAAACCAGGCACTGCTCATCACCTGTCCAATGCAGTCCCAATAGTGAAGCATGGTGGTGGCAGCATCACACTGTGGGGGTGTTTTTCAGCTGCAAATTTCCCTAACCCAGTTGCTAAACCGTCGCAAGAAATTTGGTCCCAGCCATCCACATGCTCAGCGGCTGAATGCTAGTTTGGCTAAATTGCTAGCACTCCAACTGCTGCCGGTAGATTCGGCCCCCTTTCAAGAATTTGTGGCAGGTTCCCAAATGCCATTTTTTTTCCGGCTCTCTACCGGCATGTGGAAGGCAATGTCTTGGCCTTGTTGGACAGGGCAGTCAGTGGTAAGGTGCATATTACCACTGACTCATGGTCCAGCAGGCATGGACAGGGACATTACTTTTCTTTCACGGTGCATTGGGTAACCCTGCTGGCAGCTGGGAAGGATGCAGGACAGGGTGCAGTATTGTTGTAGCTTGTTCCACCACCACGCCTCCAAAATGCTGGTAGTGGTGATTCTGCCACACCTCTCTCCTCCACCCCCTCCTCTTCTTCTTCCTCTATGGCCTCTTCCTGTGCAGATTTGTCCACTTCACTCATGTTCCCTGTTTGGCTCACGTCCTTAATTTGGTGGTGCAGGGGTTCTTGTGCAGGTACCCGGGCTTACAGGATCTCCTGAGGCAGGCCAGGAAAGTCTGTGGGCGTTTCCGCCGGTCATATAATGCCAGGGCTTGGCTGGCTGACCTTCAAAAGGAATGCAACCTGCCCATCATCTGTGACATGCCCACCAGGTGGAACTCAACGTTGACAATGCTTCAGCAGCTGCACATGTAGCAGAGGGCCATCAATGAGTACCTGTGTGAGTATGGCACCAGGGCAGGGTCAGGGAAGCTTGGCTTTTTTTCGCCACACCATGACTCATGATCAAGGATGCATGCACTGTCCTGTCACCATTTGAGGAGGCCACGAGAATGGTGAGCAGTGACAATGCATGCATCAGTGATACTGTCCCTCTTGTCTACCTGTTGGAGCACACGCTGCATGGAATAATGGACAGGGCACTTGAGGCAGAACAGAGGGAGGAAATGGAGGACTTCTTTACCTCTCAAGGCCCCCTTTATCCAAACAGTATTCCTGCAGGCCCGCCTATCACACAGGAGGAGGAGGATTGTGTCAGCATGGAGCCTGGCAATCAGCATCAGCAGCAGTATTCAAGGGATAGTTTTCAGGCCCCAGAAACCCATGGACTTGTACGTGGCTGTGGATCAGGTCGTCCTTAGTGACCCAGAGGACTCCGGACCGAATCCCTCAGCAAACCTACACTGCATGGCCTCCTTGATCCTGCAAAGCCTGCGAAAGGACCCTCGGGTTCGTGGTATCAA
Source organism: Lithobates pipiens (assembly GCF_037356315.1). Classification (NCBI taxonomy): domain Eukaryota; kingdom Metazoa; phylum Chordata; class Amphibia; order Anura; family Ranidae; genus Lithobates; species Lithobates pipiens. The sequence goes on along the minus strand of NW_027507764.1, from coordinate 587,208,189 downwards.
GGAGAGGGATCAGTACTGGCTGCAACCCTTCTCGATTCACGTTACAAGGGTAAGGTGGCGGAACTTATCCAGCCATCGCAGAGGGAGCAGAAGATGAAACTTCTTCAGGAGGCCTTGCAGAAAGGTTTGTGCAATGCGTTTTCTAGAGCCTGGGAGGTTACAATTTCCTGGTCCTCCTGGACAACATGTTGCTGAGGCTTCCGTCAGTCACAGGAGTGTTGGAGAAGGTGGCCATCTTACCGATGCAGTCAGACAATTTTTTTAGTCCGCAGCCCCAAGGTCTGATCGGTTCCAACAACCATCGCCAGCGTCTGTTGTACATGGTGCAGGAATACCTAGGGGCAAGATCAAACTTGGAGACCTTTCCAACTGAAAATCCACTGGGTTACTGGGTCTTGAGGAGGAATCACTGGCCAGAGCTTGCACAGTATGCAATTGAGCTACTGGCCTGTCCTGCATCCAGAGTTCTTTCAGAATGCACATTCAGTGTCGCTGGAGGCTTTGTAACAGATCAGAGTGCGCCTGTCCACTGACTCGGTTGATCGGCTCACCTTCATAAAAATGAATCAGTCTTGGATCACCAACTACCAAGCACCTGATTCTGTTGTAACAGAATATTTTTTTATGAATGTGAGATCCCTTGAAGACTGCATATTATGATGCTGAGTGACTATACTGTTATGCTGAGTGACTATCCTATTCCTCCTCAATGTTCATGTTGATAGCTTCTAAGAACATTTTTGGCCCAATTTTTCTGCCCCTGTTTAACAATATAATATAATTACAATTTTTGCTGTAATATTTTGCAGCAGGGCTCGTTCCTGTACTCAACAAGGGTATCTGTGAGGGGTTGCAGTGTTGTGGCATACACCACCACTGCCTAAGACCCAATTTTTCTGCCCCTGTTTAACAGGGGCGTGTAATTATAATTTTTGATCTATTTCACAGCAGGGCCCGTTCCTGCTGTGAAATAGAGTAACTGTAAGGGCCAAGAGTAACTGTGAGGGCTTACAGTGTTGTGCCACCGCCAACACCTAAGGCCCAATTTTCCGCAGCGTGTATAGGGCAGGCCCTTTAGTATATACAGGCGCTCCCCTTTTTTCAAAAATCCTACTTACAAAATGGAGGGAGACAACAGGAAGTGAAAAGAAATCTACCCCCTAGGAAGGGAAATTCTCTCCTGTAAGAGTTAATATGGGGAAAAGGTGTCTCCGCTGATTTATCACCAATCCTTGTTTCCCTTTAAAAAAAACAAATTTTCAAAATTCAATTGTCATTGGGACAGAAAGTGAGGTGAAATCTTCTGAACAGGGGCGCACAGACAGCAAAACAAATGTTACAGGGGTGATAACCCTTCCCTATGTTTTCCAAAAAGCTTTAAATTAGATTTTTTTGGCTGGAGCTACACTTACAAAATGTACCTGTTCCAAATTACAAACAGATTCTACTTAAGAACAAACCTACAATCCCAGTCTTGTTTGGACCACCTGTATACTGCTGTTCAGAGTATATAGGGCCTGGGGGCCCCCCACGCCTTTTTCTTTTTTTAATTTGGTTGCAGGGTTCCCCTTAATATCCATACAAGACCCAAAGGGCCTGATAATGGGCTGGGGGGGGAGGGGGAGTACCCATGCTGTTTGTTTCACTGATTTTCATCCATATTGCGGGGAACCAGACATTACATTAAAGCCTCAAGCAGTTTTAAATGACTTTTATTCCTTTAGAAATGTCATATTGTGCTGGGACTGTTCTAAGCATGGGAAACACACGCCACTTTACAGGCATACTATAGCCACCACCCCAGGTATGATATTTAAAGGAATATTTCACTTTTATTTTATTTTTCACTTTAACCGCTTGCCGACTGCCTCACACCGCTATACTGTGGCAGAAGGGCACGTACAGGCAAACTTACGCACCTGTACATTGCCCTTTAAGAGGCGGCCTGTGGGCACGCGCCCGCTGCAAGCTCCGTGAGTTGGGTCCCGCGGACATACACGCGATCGTCTCAGGGAGAGGAAGAATGGGGAGATGCTAATGTAAACAAACAAGCATCTCCCCGTTCTGCCTAGTGACAGTGTTGGTGATCTCTGCTCCCTGTGATCGGAATCAGAGATCAGTGACGTGCCACACATAGCCACTCCCCGCCACAATTAGAATCACTGCCCAGGGCATACTTAACCCCTTAACTGCCCGCTAGTGGTTAACCCCTTCGCTGCCAGTGCCATTTACACAGTAATCAGTGCATTTTTATAGCACTGATTGCTGTATAAATGACAATGGTCCCAAAAATGTGTCAAAAATGTCCGGTGTGTCCACCATAATGTTGCAGTCATGATAAAAATCGCCATTACTGGTAAAAAAATTCAATAATAAAAATGCCATAAAACTATCCCCTATTTTGTAAACGCTATAACTTTTGCGCAAACCAATCAATAAACGCTTATTGCAACTTTTTTTTAACCAAAAATATGTAGAAGAATACATATCAGCCTAAACTGAGGGAAAAAAATGTTTTTTTATATATTTTTGGGTGATATTTATTATAGCAAAATGTAAAAAAAAAATGCTTTTTTTTTTTCAAAATTGTTGCTCTTTTTTTGTTTATAGCGCAAAAAATAAAAACCGCAGAGGTGATCAAATACCATCAAAAGAAAGTTCTATTTGTGGGAAAAAAAAGGACGTCAATTTTGTTTGGGAGCCATGTCGCACCACCGTACAATTGTCAGTTAAAGCAACGCAGTGCAATGCAGGAGAGAGGGGGCAGCGCTCCCACACCCTCTATGGGTGCACTGCCACGATCTCCATGTATAAATACATAAGGGGGGATTTGATCTCCATGTATAAATATATAAGGGGGGGATATGATCTCCATGTATAATTATATAAGGGGGGATATGATCTCCATGTATAAATACATAAGGGGGGATATGATCACCATGTATAAATACATAAGGGGGGATATGATCACCATGTATAAATACATAAGGGGGGATATGATCTCCATGTATAAATACATAAGGGGGATATGATCTCCATGTATAAATATATAAGGGGGATATGATCTCCATGTATAAATATATAAGGGGGGGATATGATCTCCATGTATAAATACATAAGGGGGGATATGATCTCCATGTATAAATATATAAGGGGGGATATGATCTCCATGTATAAATATATAAGGGGGGATATGATCTCCATGTATAAATACATAAGAGGGGATATGATCTCCATGTATAAATACATAGTGGGGGATATGATCTCCATGTATAATTATATAAGGGGGGATATGATCTCCATGTATAAATACATAAGGGGGGATATGATCTCCATGTATAAATGCATAAGGGGGATATGATCTCCATGTATAAATACATAAGGGGGGATATGATCTCCATGTATAAATACATAAGGGGGGGATATGATCACCATGTATAAATACATAAGGGGGGATATGATCTCAATGTATAAATACATAACGGGGGATATGATCTCCATGTATAAATATATAAGGGGGGAATATGATCTCCATGTAGAAATATATAAGGGGGGAATATGATCTCCATGTATAAATATATAAGGGGGGAATATGATCTCCATGTATAAATATATAAGGGGGGAATATGATCTCCATGTAGAAATATATAAGGGGTCCATATAGTGAACTTGGTGTTGAGTTTTTCACTTTAGGTCAACCCATAGGACACGGGGGCACTTTTCACATATAGAGGAAAAGAGATTTCATCTTCAAGTACGGAAAGGTTTCTTCACAGTTAGAGCTGTGAAAATGTGGAATAGTCTCCCTGCAGAGGTGGTTCTGGCCAGATCAGTAGATTGCTATAAGAAAGGTCTGGATTCTTTCCTAATTGTACAGAATATAACTGGGTACTGACATTTATATTTAAAGTATAAAAATCCGATTGCCTCTCGGGGGATTGGGAAGGATTTTTTCCCCTGCTGTAGCAATTTGGCTCATGCTTTGCTGTGTGTTTTTTTTTTTGCCTTCCTCTGGATCACCTGTGGATATAGGATTGTGTATTTAGGATCATATGATATTTTTTCCCTTTTATTGATTGGACTGATGTTTTTTTCCAACCAGACTAACCATGTATTGTAATTCAGAAATTTGGATACATTTGAATCTCCCAATAACAAAGATTTTTTCCGAATTCCAATTCTGAACGAAACAAAGTACACATGTCTAATAGAAAACAATGTGGAACCGTGTTTACTTCAATTATCCAATCACATGCGCGAAGTAACAATCCTGTTTTTTTTGTTTTTTTTTTTCATTTCCGGTGCTCGTGATTGGGTATTCAAAGTGAACGCAGCTTCACCTTATTGATTAGGCTCAGTGGGCATTCAGCTTCTCTACTGCTTTGGCCAACCGCACCCCATTGCAATGCTAGTGAGTGCCAGGCGGGGCCCCTTTTAGAGTCTGGGCCCCTGGGGTCATTGTCACCTTCCCACCCCTTCCCCCCCATTGCCAGGTCTGTTGGCAGAATTATTCAGGTAAAGTACCAAGTGAGCAGATTGGAGAAAAGTGAGAATTTTATTAAAGCGATCTATTTACACACAATGTACAAAAAGCTTCCAATCATAAGGAAACACTTTAGGCATAGCGGGCGCCACCGCCTCTGCTTCCTCCTCGGCTTCCGCCCCCAGCGATGGAAGAGCGAGATCCAGATCTACTGCCTCCTCTTCCACCACGTCCGCCACCACCACGTCCGCCACCACCACGTCCGCCACCACCTCGACCACCACGGGATCTCCTTACTCTTGAGTGCTGAAAAATAAAATGAAGATTTAATTAGGAGTTTAAATATTTAGGGTTCATTTTTAATTTTAAGAGAAGGATCAACTTTTCTAAAATAGTCCCTTAGACCGTGTTAAAAAATAAAATAAAAAAATGTCTCAGACTGCAGTAATCCCTTTCTGTCCGTAGTTCTCCAATGCAGTACCTCGGCTTCACCACTAGATGCCCTCAGTCCTCTAGGTGGAATTGTGCTCAGCATCACTCAGCCCGGAAGGAAGAACTAAGGAAATACTGTGAGTGCAAGGTGTCCTGACGTAGATTTTTTGCCAGCACACTGAGGATCGGCACAAAGTGGCGTCCAAACGGGTAGTTTATTGCATGATCACAACACAAGAAAGGTGCAACATTTCTGAGTCATGCCTGACGAAGGGGTCCTGGATGACTCCGAAACGTTGCACCTTTCTTGTGTTGTGATCATGCAATAAACTACCCGTTTGGACGCCACTTTGTGCTGATCCTCAGTGTGCTGACAAATGTCTATGTTGTGACTTGAACCAGTATCCAGCTGGTTGTTGCTGCAGCACCCAAACCTTGAGAGATTATACCAGGAACCTGTGCAATGGGAATATGAAGTATTGCAAGGTGTCATGGGCCCTCCCCTTGGGGAAGCATCACCACGGTGCACTTCATTCACAGTGTACTAGTGCCGGGAAGGGGGAAGAGGTGCTCTTGAGATTATTGAGGACCACCCTGTAGTTAGGTGCAGTTAGCCAGTCTGCCACTAGGTGGTTCTGTGCCAGCACAGTGTCTGGTTACAGCAGTGTCATCAGGTGCAATGCCAGAACAAGATCATCCATTGCCCAGGGCAAAGATGCCAAATTGCATTCCCCCATCCCTCGTTATGTGCAAGCTTATGAGGAGGAGAGGGGAGAGAGAGCACAGCCTGCACCTCCTCCCGGCTCTCTCCTCCTCTCCTTGCTGCTTCTAGCGCTGGGCTGACAGAAGTAGTGATACCGCTGTCACTACTCCTCAAAGGTGTAACTAGAACTTTCAGGGCCCTGCTGCAAGAAATTAAGGGCCCGACTGGGGGCCCTTTCCACTAATCCTGGGGCCCTTTACTTCCATCATGGGAACCTTTATTACAGTCTAGCAGTGAGCCACCTTCCTGCCATCTTGGGTTTTTCCCCACGGTGGCGGAACACCAAAGCCCAGTCGCAAGTGCGACATTTGCGACTCTAGTAGTTCCGCCACTGGTGACAGTGTTTTTTTAGTTTCTTTTTTTATTATTTTTTTTACCATTTTATTTTATTTATTACTATTTTATTTTTCATTATTTTTTTTACAGATTTTTTAAGAGCCCCTGTTGGTGGGATTTGGTGAAATATTATGGGTCTAAACAGAGCTCTGATGTCTCACTTTCGAGACAGAGAAAGAGACTGAGGACAGATATATCAATCCCTTTCTCTGCAGCCTCAGCTGCACAGAATGAACGAACAGGAATATCTCTGTACAGAGCTTCCCATTCATTCATAAATGGAGGTATAGAAAACAGTTTACTATGCTCCAGCTATAATTGAAAATAAAAAATAAAAAGATAGCAATCAAACTGACTCTATTCATTAAGACAAGGAAGGGGCCGGTGAATGACACATTTACCAGCCCCTTCCCCACTCTCCATCCTGACACATCCCCGCAGCAGCCAGCGGGAGGTGGGAGGGGGAAACCAGCAGTGCTTCAGGGGGTGAGAGGGGGGGTAAACCACACAGGGGCCCGGGATAGCAGGACAGGGATTGGGGGGCATCAGGGGTGACATGTAGAGGAACTGATGCCTTCCATTTCCCTCCTTCAGTCACTGAATATCTGTGGAAGGGAGAGGAGGAGAAGCGGGCATTCAGCAGCTGCATTGAGGGCTCAGTTCCTCTACATGCCCCCCTGCTGTCCATCTATTCAGGAGCAGGGGGCCGGGTTGCAATGACGACCACTGTGACCCCTGTAGGTACGCCCCTTGTTGTGATGAACCTGGAATGTATTTAGAGGATTTAACCCAAAACGCTTAGTTGGGCTTTCAGCAATGGCGACAGCTATTATCACACATAAGATGGATCTCACATACTTCTTGATGGCTGTCTTGGCTCTGGCAGGTCACCACAACGATGTCCCGGTCGTCTTCCTCGAAGAAGTGTGATGTACACGACTTCACAACCTGGAACAACACAGAATGACATGTTACCAGCTGGGACCATGGACTGCTAGGAGTCCCAATATACAAAATATCATCATTCAGAGGGATTGAGAAGAAATTTCGATTTTTGCATGACTAGTTTGAGAAAACCCAACCATAAAATAATCATTTTTAGGCCTGAAGATTAGCTAAACCCCCCCAACTAGTATGCATTTTCTGAAAGCAAAGACCCAGGAGAATAAAATGGTGGTAGTTACCATTTTAAATACACAGCAAAGGCAATTTTAGGATACATAAACACAACACATTATCCAATTCTTGTTAAAAATATAATAGATGAGGTTGCGCTGAGTAAATAGATACCCAACATGTGAAGCCTTAACCCCCTTAATGCCGACGCCTCCCAGCCCTTTAAGAGGTTCCTGATGCTGGGAGGTGGGGCAGGATTTCTGATAACGTGACTATCGTGATTGGCCGTCACAGTGGTCACATGATCAGAAACGTTGTGATCATGAGAAGACATCGGGAGCTTTCTGTTAGCCGCTGGTAACTGTGCCGGGAGCGTGGAAGGTGCGCGCTTTCAGCACGGCTCTTTTTACATTCTGGTGCACATATCTGCAGCCTCTCGCCATTAGGGCCCATCCCACCCCCCAAGAAGTCCTGCATATATGCATACCACTGGCATGGAGAGGATAAAATTGCTCACACCTGTGAAACTCCAGTACCCAAAGTTTATATCATGCATGTTGGCGTACATTAAAATGTGGCGTTAGTGAATGTATGGTGTTGCCATTAATCATTAATGGCACAGCTCCGTTTCTCCAGAAAAGGCTGGCACCAAATTCATGAGCTTACATTTCTTGCACTTAAAAAAATACACTCAATGATGTGTTATTGATTACTGAGCAACATTAATTTGTGTCTTTAATATCTGCCTGGAGATCTCCTTTCATTCATAGCACCTTAAACCTAATGCTGACTTCTAAAAGAGATCCGGTCACTTACTCCGCCCTCCTTGAATGCGCAGTCATCGGTCAGCGCGTTGTCACTCTTCTGGCACACGGTTTCTTGTATCAGGAAGGAAAGTTGATGAAAGCGAGATTTCTCATCCTAAAAATGAAGAATTAAAGTGGATGAAAAGTTTTTCTATGTAGAAAATTCACTAGAACATTTCCAGTTTAGTGTGGAGCTGTAAGGGCTCCTTCTATTCAATAACATGTGGTGGGAGAATGCCCCTGATTTGCATAGCAGTGTCCTTGTTCAGAGCTGAATCTACATAGTCATGCTACAATACCAACCCTGACCAGTAGGTGGCACTGCAGGTGACTTTGGATGTGAGGCGAATGCTTCTGTGCTACAACACCAACCCTGACCAGTAGGTGGCACTGCAGGCGACTTTGTTGGGATGTGAGGCGAATGCTTATGTGCTACAATACCAAACCTGACCAGTAGGGGGAACTGCAGGCGACTTTGTTGGGATGTGGGGCGAATGCTTATGCGCTACAATACCAAACCTGACCAGTAGGTGGCACTGCAGGTGACTTTGTTTGGATGTGAGGCGAATGCTTCTGTGCTACAATACCAACCCTGACCAGTAGGTGGAACTGCAGGCAACTTTGTTGGGATGTGAGGCAAATGCTTCTGTGCTACAATACCAAACATGACCAGTAGGTAGTAATGTAGGCGACTTTGTTGGGATGTGAGGCGAATTCTTCTGTGCTACAATACCAAACCTGACCAGTAGGTGGCACCGCATTCAGGGAGCTAATATAGGGAAGGGGCCTATTGGATGTTTGGCTAGTTCATGGTTGGAGTGTTCCATGCATAGGCCCCTTCCCTATATTTGCTCCCTGAATACGATTTATGAGGATGAGGATACCGGCTATATTATTATTATTCTTTTTTAATATTTAGGCACGTTCATCTACTATCTCATAGGTGGCACCGCAGGCGACTTTGTTGGGATGTGAGGCGAATGCTTCTGTGCTACAATACCAAACCTGACCAGTAGGTGGCACTGCAGGTGACTTTGTTTGTATGTGAGGCGAATGCTTCTGTGCTACAATACCAACCCTGACCAGTAGGTGGAACTGCAGACGACTTTGTTGGGATGTGAGGCGAATGCTTCTGTGCTACAATACCAAACCTGACCAGTAGTTGGAACTGCAGGCGACTTTGCTTGGATGTGAAGCGAATGCTTCTGTGCTACAATACCAAACCTGACCAGTAGGTGGCACTGCAGGTGACTTTGTTTGGATGTGAGGCGAATGCTTCTGTGCTACAATACCAACCCTGACCAGTAGGTGGAACTGCAGACGACTTTGTTGGGATGTGAGGCGAATGCTTCTGTGCTACAATACCAAACCTGACCAGTAGGTGGCACTGCAGGTGACTTTGTTTGGATGTGAGGCGAATGCTTCTGTGCTACAATACCAACCCTGACCAGTAGGTGGAACTGCAGACGACTTTGTTGGGATGTGAGGCGAATGCTTCTGTGCTACAATACCAAACCTGACCAGTAGGTGGCACTGCAGGCGACTTTGTTGGGATGTGAGGCGAATGCTTATGTGCTACAATACCAAACCTGACCAGTAGGGGGCATTGCAGGCGACTTTGTTTGGATGTGAGGTGAATGCTTCTGTGCTACAATACCAAACCCGACCAGTAGGGGGCATTGCAGGCGACTTTGCTTGGATGTGAAGCGAATGCTTATGTGCTACAATACCAAACCTGACCAGTAGGTGGCACTCCAGGCGACTTTGCATGTGAGGTGAATGCTTCTGTGCTACAATACCAACCCTGACCAGTAGGTGGCACTGCAGGCGACTTTGTTGGGATGTGAGGCGAATGCTTCTGTGCTACAATACCAACCCTGACCAGTAGGTGGCACTGCAGGCGACTTTGTTGGGATGTGAAGCGAGTGCTTTTATCTAAATCTGATGCAGGGTGACAGTTATAGGGGCTGTGGTGGTAGGGGAGGGGGAGAAAACCACATTCGCTTTGTTGTTTTTTTTTTAAAAAGGTTCTCACACTGATACAGGATTTCTATTGAAAGTGAAAACACCCTCCGACCGGATCAGCTCCCCCCCCCCCCCCGTACACCCCCCCCCCCCCACCCCTTCTGCTACAAGCCAGTTTATTCAGCAATAACTTTGTCAATTCTTTACAAAGATTTTCTTTTGGTGATATTATCTTTAAAAAAAATGCAACAATGAAAAATAACAAACAAAATGAATTAAAACTGAAAAACTTTAAATTCTAAAAATAAACAAAAAGCAGGAAAATGACAGTTAAAGGAGAAGGGGGGGGGGGGGGGAGAAGGAATGAAATAGAGCCGGTCAGGATAAACAAACGGCTAATAAGAGGCTCAACAGGAACAAACTGTATATAAAAAACAATTAGTCGGGTTTCTATGACTGACATCATATGTGGATTGAGGCTCCTTCCTTTGATCTTCAGATGAATTAAAGTAGATACAAAAGTGACAATATTACTTTGTATCTCTCCATCTCCCGTCTGATCAATGTTTATAAACATTACTTTGTATGCTGGGGGTTTTCACCTTTCTCTGGATCAACTGTGAGTATAGGATTGTGTACATGGGATTGTATGATCTACAGTATGTATGTGTGTGTGTGTGTATATATGTGTGTATATATGTGTGTATATATATATATATATACACACACACACAGTAAATATTTTTATTGGTTGAACTAGATGGACTTTTTTCAACCTGACTATGTAACTATGTATCTCTCTATCTCCCATTTGATCAATGTTTATAAACAATGTTACTTTGTATCTCTCTATCTCCCGTCTGATCAATGTTTATAAACAATGTTACTTTTTATCTCTCTATCTCCCATCTGATCAATGTTTATAAACAATGTTACTTTGTATCTCTCTATCTCCCATCTGATCAATGTTTATAAACAATGTTACTTTGTATCTCTCTATCTCCCATCTGATCAATGTTTATAAACAATGTTACTTTGCATCTCTCTATCTCCTGTCTGATCAATGTTTATAAACATTACTTTGTATGCTTGAGTTCTTCACCTTTTTCTGGATCAACTGTGAGTATAGGATTGTGTATATGGGATTGTATGATCTACAGTATGTGTGTGATTTTATATATATATATATATATATATATATGTCTTTTTTTCAACCTGACTATGTAACTTTCTATGTCCTGTCTGATCAATGTTTATAAACAATGTTACTTTGTATCTCTCTGTCTCCCATCTGATCAATGTTTATAAACAATGTTATTTTATATCTCTCTATCTCCTGTCTGATCAATGTTTATAAACAATGTTACTTTGTATCTCTGTCTTTGAGCAATGTTTGTAAACACTGTGTTAAGCATTGTAATAAACTAATAGCAGCATGTCACCAATTTTCACCATTTTTTTTTTCCAATGAGGGAGCGCATTAATAGTTAAATGAAATTATTATTATTTTTTTTTAATATAGTGTGTGTCTGTATTGTGTCCACAGGAGAGTAGCTGCTAGATTTTCTTGCTCCCCCCACCTTTTTCTACTGTGAATTTTGCTGCGGAGCACAGAGAGAAAGAAACTCAGAATGAACAGGCGGCATGCATTTTTTTTTTTTTTTTTGCTGGAGCAGCTCAGTGCTGCCCTCTGTGTGACAGTAATGTCTCTACAGACCCTGTGATTGTGTTACAATGTACAGTGGAACCTTGGTTAAGAGTAACGTGGTTAACGAGAGTTTTGAAAGACGAGGAACTTTTTTTTTTTTTTTTTGGATTTTGACTCGGTTAGCGAGTGTTATCTCGCAAAATGAGCAGAATTCAAGCTAATGGGGTGTGCAGTACTGCATTTGGCCAGAGGCGCAGGGGGGGGGGGGGGCGCCCTGGACATTCGGAACGGTTCGGGAATACTCGGAATCACTCAGAAATACTCGGAAACGCTTTCACTTTCCGAAGCTTTCCAAGTTCAGTCGAGCTGTCCCCAAGTATATCTGAGGCTCTCCAGCATCCCCCCCACCCCCACCACCACCACCTCTGGCCACATTCGGTATTGCATGTAATAGAAGTCAATGTGGAACGAATTCTCTTCGTTTCCATGGACTTCTATGGGGAAACTCGCTTTGATATGCAAGTGCTTTGGATTACAAGCATTCTCCTGGAACGGATTATGCGCGTAATCCGAGGTTCCACTGTATTACATAGCCCTGAAAGTAGTGTGCAAATGTGGTCTGGCAACAATGTAATAATGGGCGCTCAACTTGGGGTCCTCCAGCTGTTGCAGAACTACAAGTCCCATAATGCATTGCAAGGCTGAACAAGTTACAAGCATGACTCCCGAAGGCAGAGGCATGATGGGACTTGTAGTAGAGGGCCACAGATTGATCACCCATGGTCGTAACCCATCTCCATGACCTATTACAGTGATGGCGAACCTTGGCACCCCAGATGTTTTCGAACTACATTTCCCATGATGCTCAGCTACATTACAGAGAGCAGGAGCATCATGGGAAATGTAGTGCCAAAACATCTGGGGTGCCGAGGTTCACCATCACTGCCCTATTATATCTATACACTCTCCAATCTAATTGGGATATAAAAGCGTAATAAAAACCCGTCCACTCACAGTGATGTATTCCGTGCCGTTCTCCAGGAGCCCATAGAGGGCGTCTTCTCCGGAGACCTTGTTGTAGTAATCGGCGCTGTACAGCGCCATGACGGCGACGTCATCCTCGCTCCATTGTAATAACGGTAAGGCCATACTGCTGGCGGCCACCCCCATCAGGAACCAAAGAGTTGCAGAGAGCCCCATGTTGGACGAGTGACCCGTCTAGGAGGACTGATGATAAAATCCGGGACTCCTCGCCCATTTATACCATCCACTGGTCATTCTTGGAAAGGAATCATCAATTTCTAAGTATAAAGGAGAAATCACAGAGTTTCACAATGATGAAATCTCACCGATTGCAGTTTTGGGTTTTTACCTAATAATCCAAATTTCGCAATCAAAAAACCACAACCCTACTTCAATGTTGTAGCGGAACGTGTGCCGGACCGGCAGGGGAAATCCCTTTACCAGATGAAAACCTGCGAGTGAAGGATTAACCCCTTCAGTTCTCCTCCCTGTAATAGTTTAGTCATTACTGAAGATAATAAAGTAATAATACTTTATTTTTTTTTAGGATTTCTTTTGGTAAAATTGTTTGGAAAAATATTTTCTATTTAATCCATAAACAAAAAAAAAAAATTACAAAAATAAAAAAAAATGAATACTAATCTTTCTACTTTGATTAGCGCTGGCAATTCAATAAAATATTGTTACTGAAGTTAAAAAGTATAAATATACAAAGTAATAATACATCATTTTATTTATTTTTTTAGCATTTCTTTTGGTAAAATTGTTTGGGAAAAAATATTTTCTATTTAATCCATAAACAAACAAAAAAAAATGACAAAAATAAATAAAATGAATACTAATCTTTCTACTTTGATTAGCGCTGGCAATTCAATAAAATATTGTTACTGAAGTTAAAAAGTATAAATATACAAAGTAATAATACATCATTTTATTTATTTTTTTAGCATTTCTTTTGGTAAAATTGTTTGGGAAAAAATATTTTCTATTTAATCCATAAACAAACAAAAAAAAATGACAAAAATAAATAAAATGAATACTAATCTTTCTACTTTGATCAGCGCTGGCAATTCAATAACATATTGTTACTGAAGTTAAAAAGTATAAATATAATTACTGAAAATAGCAAAGTAATAATACATAATTTTATTTATTTTTTTAAAGATTTCTTTTGGTAAAATTGTTTGGAAAAAAATATTTTCTATTTAATCCAAAAAAAAAAATGACAAAAATAAATAAAATGAATACTAATCTTTCTACTTTGATCAGCGCTGGCAATTCAATAAAATATTGTTACTGAAGTTAAAAAGTATAAATATAATAACTGAAGATAGCAAAGTAATAATACATCATTTTATTTTCTTTAGTTTTTCTTTTGGTAAAATTGTTTGGAAAAAAATATTTTCTATTTAATCCATAAATAAAACAAAAAAAAAAATGACAAAATAAAAAAAAGGAATGCTAATCTTTCTACTTTGATCAGCGCTGGCAATTCAATAAAATATTGTTACTGAAGTTAAAAAGTATAAATATAATTACTGAAGATAGAAAAGTAATAATACATCAATTTATCTTTTTTTTAGGATTTCTTTTGGTAAAATAGTTTGGGGAAAAAATATTTTCTATTTAATCCATGAACAAAAAAGTGACAAAGATTAAAAATAAATGCAAATTTCTCTACTTTGATCAGCGCTGGCAGTTAAAGGAAAATATTGTTACCAAAAGTATTAGGACGCCTGCCTTTACACCCACATGAACTTTAATGGCATCCCAGTTCCAAGAGTACCTGAACTTTCTACCTAAACCCTCTAACCCTCATTGCAAATAAAAATCCCAAAAGTGGATCCGGTGTCACTTTCTGCAGTTCTTTGGGCCATATACCTCGGGAAACCTCTAGACGTACACGAGGTCAAGAAGCCCAACAAAATCAGCCGCTCATTCGGGGGTCAGTGCTACATGAGTAATCAAGCTCCCTGGATCAGTAGGCCTCACTGGAGCTCAGGAGATCAGCAATAGAGATGGACGAACTTCCGATGGGACGTTTCGCGAATGCGGCCAAAAGTTCACGAACCGCAAAGTTTGCGGCGGACCCCATTGACTTTAATGGCAGGCGAACCTTAAAAACCTCCAGGTCCTATTTTCAGCCACAAAAATACTTACTAGCTGTGCACACATAGTCCCACCACATGGACACTGACATAACAAAAGTATTAAGTGAATCTGGGATCGACAACGACAAGCATTCTTTTTTTTTTATCTGTGAAATTTTGACAATTCAGGAGCGCATGAAGGCCATGGAGGAGAAGCAAGGTCAGGGCAGGCTATGAAGGGGGTGCAGGAAATGATTAGTGCCACAGTCAGGGCAGCGCAGTCCTGTCCCAGTGTGCAAACCTGTGCTTGAGCCCCTCCCTCTGCCCGGCCCTTACCCCCACCTATGCAGGGCTCCATTGCGGTGGTCCGGAGGTGCCAGTCCAGTGCTGATCCTCAGCCATGGTTCTGGAACTGCCTGCTGATTGGCTTTTCCGCTGCTATCTCCCTCACTGACACCAGCACTGAGATAGAACACTGACACCAGAACCATGACAGAGACTGAGCACTGACACCAGCTCCAAGATAGAGAGCACTGACACCAGCACCAAGATAGAGAGCACTGACACCAGCACCGTGATAGAGAGCACTGACACCAGCTCCAAGATAGAAAGCACTGACACCAGCACCGTGATAGAGAGAGAGAGAGCACCAGAGTATAAATTGTCTCTATATGCTGACGATATTCTGCTGACTTTAACCAGACCCCACACCTCCCTTCCCTCTCTCCATGCTCTCCTGCACCAATTTAGCTCAATCTCTGGATATAAAATCAACACTAACAAGACGGAAGCTCTACCTATCCTTATTTCCCCCGCAGACCTTGTCCCTTTTGCAGCGCAACTACGCTTATCATTGGTGTACGGATTCCCTCAAATACCTAGGGGTTAACCTTACCTCTTCCTACTCTAGCTTGTATCATGCTAATTTCCCACCACTCTTTCGGGACATCGACCGACTCTTGCGACAATGGGACTTGTATCCCATTTCCCTCTTGGGTCGCATCAATGTCTTGAAGATGCCTATCATGCCACGACTTTTATACCTATTTGAAACGTTACCGATCCCCGTTCCCATGTCCCAACTCAAAGCGACTCAGAGTTCCTTCCTTAACTTTATCTGGCGCTATAAGGCCCACAGGATAGCTAGTTCCGTAGTGCTCACTCCCAGAGCTAGAGGTGGACTGGGGGCCCTGGACCTCCTTAAATATTATTTTGCCACACACTTGAAACCGGTTATAGTATGGTCACATAGAATGTCGTCCAGTGTGTGGACCGAGATAGAGAGCACTGACACCGGCACCATGATAGAGAGCACTGACACCGGCACCATCATAGAGAGCACTGGCACCAGCACCGTGATAGAGAGCACTGAGACCACACCAGCACCGAGATAGAGAGAGTGCATTGACACCAGCACTGAGATAGAGAGCACTGACACCACACCAGCACCGTGATAGAGAGCACTGACACCACACCAGCACCGTGATAGAGAGCACTGAGACCACACCAGCACCAAGATAGAGAGCACTGAAGACCACACCAGCACCGAGATAGAGAGCACTGACACACCAGCACCGAGATAGATAGAGAGCACCGACACCAGCAGCGAGATAGAGAGCACTGACACCACACCAGCACCGTGATAGAGAGAACTGAGACCACATCAGCACCGAGATAGAGAGATAGAGCACTGAGATAGAGAGCACTGACAGCAGCACTGATACCAGCAATAGTGATGGCCGAACGGTTCGCCCGGCGGTCGTTTCGCGGCGAATTTCCGACATTCGCGGTCCGCACGTTCGAACGCCTTTTTCCGTCGTTCGCCGCGGCGGACTTACGTGTTTAATGTATACAAGAACTTTAACCTTTGGTGACACGTTTATCATGTGATACAGGACAGCCAATTGAGACATGACAGCACATGGACACTTGTACATTCCCCCTAACCTATAAATACACCCGATCCGGTGGCCATTTTACATTCTTTCTTCTGTTAAGATAGGGACAGGTTCCTGTGTGGAGTAGGGAGAGATAAACCACTAGCTATTTGGTACACAAAAGTTCTTTTCAGGACTGGTATAGGTGTTAGGTGTTGATAGGTTTGCTGTGCTGCTGATTCTTGCAGCAGCCTGAGTGTCTTTTGTTAGTTTAGAGAAAGGGAAAGGACGGTGTATGCTACAGGGACAGCCAGATTAGTCTTTCATCATCATCATCATCATCATCATCATTAGCTGTTACTATCAAGGTCCACAAAAGAGCTGTTCCAGTAACCACTAATCGTTCTCTTTTTTTGCCAATTTGTATAGGGACAGGAAGGAAGCAGTGTTGTCAGGCAGTGAGGGTAATTTTAAAGACTTGCTGTTATTATTAGTTCCACAAAGGTTCTTTTCAGGACTGGTATCAGTGGTACAGTAATAGGCTTGTACATGTATAATATTCTTTCTTCCAAATATAGAAAGGATATTATACTTGACTGCTGCCCTTCTGCTGCAGTCTGCTAAACATTCACAACTCACTTGTTCCACAAAAGTTCTTATAAGGACTGGTAACTTGGTATAGGGTGCTACGGTACATAGGCTTGAGTGCGGTACAGTCTGCTGTTCTGTAAGGACCGCTATCGGTCCACAATAGATAGGGTTGACGTGCACCACTGCTGACCGCTGCCCTATACTGCAGCAGTCCTTCAGCGGTATAGGGACTGACGTACAGTCTGCTAATCACTAACACACAACCTGCTTGTTCCACAAAAGTTCTTATAAGGACTGGTAACTTGGTATAGGGTGCTACGGTACATAGGCTTGAGTGCGGTACAGTCTGCTGTTCTGTAAGGACCGCTATCGGTCCACAATAGATAGGGTTGACGTGCACCACTGCTGACCGCTGCCCTATACTGCAGCAGTCCTTCAGCGGTATAGGGACTGACGTACAGTCTGCTAAACACTAATACACAACCTGCTTGGTCCACAAAAGTTCTTATAAGGACTGGTAACTTGGTATAGGGTGCTACGGTACATAGGCTTGAGTGCGGTACAGTCTGCTGTTCTGTAAGGACCGCTATCGGTCCACAATAGATAGGGTTGACGTGCACCACTGCTGACCGCTGCCCTATACTGCAGCAGTCCTTCAGCGGTATAGGGACTGACGTACAGTCTGCTAAACACTAATACACAACCTGCTTGGTCCACAAAAGTTCTTATAAGGACTGGTAACTTGGTATAGGGTGCTACGGTACATAGGCTTGAGTGCGGTACAGTCTGCTGTTCTGTAAGGACCGCTATCGGTCCACAATAGATAGGGTTGACGTGCACCACTGCTGACCGCTCACCTATACTGCAGCAGTCCTTCAGCGGTATAGGGACTGACGTACAGTCTGCTAATCACTAACACACAACCTGCTTGTTCCACAAAAGTTCTTATAAGGACTGGTAACTTGGTATAGGGTGCTACGGTACATAGGCTTGAGTGCGGTACAGTCTGCTGTTCTGTAAGGACCGCTATCGGTCCACAATAGATAGGGTTGACGTGCACCACTGCTGACCGCTGCCCTATACTGCAGCAGTCCTTCAGCGGTATAGGGACTGACGTACAGTCTGCTAATCACTAACACACAACCTGCTTGTTCCACAAAAGTTCTTATAAGGACTGGTAACTTGGTATAGGGTGCTACGGTACATAGGCTTGAGTGCGGTACAGTCTGCTGTTCTGTAAGGACCGCTATCGGTCCACAATAGATAGGGTTGACGTGCACCACTGCTGACCGCTGCCCTATACTGCAGCAGTCCTTCAGCGGTATAGGGACTGACGTACAGTCTGCTAAACACTAATACACAACCTGCTTGGTCCACAAAAGTTCTTATAAGGACTGGTAACTTGGTATAGGGTGCTACGGTACATAGGCTTGAGTGCGGTACAGTCTGCTGTTCTGTAAGGACCGCTATCGGTCCACAATAGATAGGGTTGACGTGCACCACTGCTGACCGCTGCCCTATACTGCAGCAGTCCTTCAGCGGTATAGGGACTGACGTACAGTCTGCTAAACACTAATACACAACCTGCTTGGTCCACAAAAGTTCTTATAAGGACTGGTAACTTGGTATAGGGTGCTACGGTACATAGGCTTGAGTGCGGTACAGTCTGCTGTTCTGTAAGGACCGCTATCGGTCCACAATAGATAGGGTTGACGTGCACCACTGCTGACCGCTCACCTATACTGCAGCAGTCCTTCAGCGGTATAGGGACTGACGTACAGTCTGCTAATCACTAACACACAACCTGCTTGTTCCACAAAAGTTCTTATAAGGACTGGTAACTTGGTATAGGGTGCTACGGTACATAGGCTTGAGTGCGGTACAGTCTGCTGTTCTGTAAGGACCGCTATCGGTCCACAATAGATAGGGTTGACGTGCACCACTGCTGACCGCTGCCCTATACTGCAGCAGTCCTTCAGCGGTATAGGGACTGACGTACAGTCTGCTAATCACTAACACACAACCTGCTTGTTCCACAAAAGTTCTTATAAGGACTGGTAACTTGGTATAGGGTGCTACGGTACATAGGCTTGAGTGCGGTACAGTCTGCTGTTCTGTAAGGACCGCTATCGGTCCACAATAGATAGGGTTGACGTGCACCACTGCTGACCGCTGCCCTATACTGCAGCAGTCCTTCAGCGGTATAGGGACTGACGTACAGTCTGCTAAACACTAATACACAACCTGCTTGGTCCACAAAAGTTCTTATAAGGACTGGTAACTTGGTATAGGGTGCTACGGTACATAGGCTTGAGTGCGGTACAGTCTGCTGTTCTGTAAGGACCGCTATCGGTCCACAATAGATAGGGTTGACGTGCACCACTGCTGACCGCTCACCTATACTGCAGCAGTCCTTCAGCGGTATAGGGACTGACGTACAGTCTGCTAATCACTAACACACAACCTGCTTGTTCCACAAAAGTTCTTATAAGGACTGGTAACTTGGTATAGGGTGCTACGGTACATAGGCTTGAGTGCGGTACAGTCTGCTGTTCTGTAAGGACCGCTATCGGTCCACAATAGATAGGGTTGACGTGCACCACTGCTGACCGCTGCCCTATACTGCAGCAGTCCTTCAGCGGTATAGGGACTGACGTACAGTCTGCTAAACACTAATACACAACCTGCTTGGTCCACAAAAGTTCTTATAAGGACTGGTAACTTGGTATAGGGTGCTACGGTACATAGGCTTGAGTGCGGTACAGTCTGCTGTTCTGTAAGGACCGCTATCGGTCCACAATAGATAGGGTTGACGTGCACCACTGCTGACCGCTGCCCTATACTGCAGCAGTCCTTCAGCGGTATAGGGACTGACGTACAGTCTGCTAAACACTAATACACAACCTGCTTGGTCCACAAAAGTTCTTATAAGGACTGGTAACTTGGTATAGGGTGCTACGGTACATAGGCTTGAGTGCGGTACAGTCTGCTGTTCTGTAAGGACCGCTATCGGTCCACAATAGATAGGGTTGACGTGCACCACTGCTGACCGCTGCCCTATACTGCAGCAGTCCTTCAGCGGTATAGGGACTGACGTACAGTCTGCTAAACACTAATACACAACCTGCTTGGTCCACAAAAGTTCTTATAAGGACTGGTAACTTGGTATAGGGTGCTACGGTACATAGGCTTGAGTGCGGTACAGTCTGCTGTTCTGTAAGGACCGCTATCGGTCCACAATAGATAGGGTTGACGTGCACCACTGCTGACCGCTCACCTATACTGCAGCAGTCCTTCAGCGGTATAGGGACTGACGTACAGTCTGCTAATCACTAACACACAACCTGCTTGTTCCACAAAAGTTCTTATAAGGACTGGTAACTTGGTATAGGGTGCTACGGTACATAGGCTTGAGTGCGGTACAGTCTGCTGTTCTGTAAGGACCGCTATCGGTCCACAATAGATAGGGTTGACGTGCACCACTGCTGACCGCTGCCCTATACTGCAGCAGTCCTTCAGCGGTATAGGGACTGACGTACAGTCTGCTAATCACTAACACACAACCTGCTTGTTCCACAAAAGTTCTTATAAGGACTGGTAACTTGGTATAGGGTGCTACGGTACATAGGCTTGAGTGCGGTACAGTCTGCTGTTCTGTAAGGACCGCTATCGGTCCACAATAGATAGGGTTGACGTGCACCACTGCTGACCGCTGCCCTATACTGCAGCAGTCCTTCAGCGGTATAGGGACTGACGTACAGTCTGCTAAACACTAATACACAACCTGCTTGGTCCACAAAAGTTCTTATAAGGACTGGTAACTTGGTATAGGGTGCTACGGTACATAGGCTTGAGTGCGGTACAGTCTGCTGTTCTGTAAGGACCGCTATCGGTCCACAATAGATAGGGTTGACGTGCACCACTGCTGACCGCTCACCTATACTGCAGCAGTCCTTCAGCGGTATAGGGACTGACGTACAGTCTGCTAATGCTAATCACTAACACACAACCTGCTTGTTCCACAAAAGTTCTTATAAGGACTGGTAACTTGGTATAGGGTGCTACGGTACATAGGCTTGAGTGCGGTACAGTCTGCTGTTCTGTAAGGACCGCTATCGGTCCACAATAGATAGGGTTGACGTGCACCACTGCTGACCGCTCACCTATACTGCAGCAGTCCTTCAGCGGTATAGGGACTGACGTACAGTCTGCTAATCACTAACACACAACCTGCTTGTTCCACAAAAGTTCTTATAAGGACTGGTAACTTGGTATAGGGTGCTACGGTACATAGGCTTGAGTGCGGTACAGTCTGCTGTTCTGTAAGGACCGCTATCGGTCCACAATAGATAGGGTTGACGTGCACCACTGCTGACCGCTGCCCTATACTGCAGCAGTCCTTCAGCGGTATAGGGACTGACGTACAGTCTGCTAAACACTAATACACAACCTGCTTGGTCCACAAAAGTTCTTATAAGGACTGGTAACTTGGTATAGGGTGCTACGGTACATAGGCTTGAGTGCGGTACAGTCTGCTGTTCTGTAAGGACCGCTATCGGTCCACAATAGATAGGGTTGACGTGCACCACTGCTGACCGCTGCCCTATACTGCAGCAGTCCTTCAGCGGTATAGGGACTGACGTACAGTCTGCTAAACACTAATACACAACCTGCTTGGTCCACAAAAGTTCTTATAAGGACTGGTAACTTGGTATAGGGTGCTACGGTACATAGGCTTGAGTGCGGTACAGTCTGCTGTTCTGTAAGGACCGCTATAGGTCCACAATAGATAGGGTTGACGTGCACCACTGCTGACCGCTCACCTATACTGCAGCAGTCCTTCAGCGGTATAGGGACTAAGAGTTTTGTCACAGGGTCATTTAAAAAATGACATGCAGAGGAAGAGGCAGGCCCTTCCGCAGGGGTGGTAGGGGTAGGGCAGGAGCAACAGGCTTGAGCCAAAGTGGGAAGTTGCAGAAGGTGCGTTCAATTACTTTAAAGGATGCACCAGACTTGGTTGAGTGGCTCGCTCAGCCTTACTCTTCTGCACCCTCCTCATCCTCTCGATCTGCACCCTCTTCTTCACTCTCTGCTATGTGCACCCCCAAAGACACTACCACCAACAACACGACCACCACCACCACCACCACATACCTTCCGCTTGAGTCACTGGAATTATTTTCCGATCCATATCAAGAGGACATTTCTGATGCGCAGCCACTCTTGGTATTGGATCAGGAAGAGGAGGTAGCAACAAGCGCTACTCAGCAGTCTGACGCCAGTACCCAGATCAGCCCAAGGAGGAGGTTGGTCCCCGGTGTTGCTGCCTACTCTACTTATAGCGGTGGGGAAGGTGACGTTGATGATGACGTGTCTAGTGATGTCACGTGGGTGCCCACAAGAGAGGAAGAGGAGGGGAGTTCAGAGGGAGATATGGACCAGCAGATAGGGAGGAGAAGCAGCAATGACTTACATTGCACAGCAGGGACAAAGCAGACTGCAAATGTATCAGGAGCGAGTCATCGACCATGTACGGTCACATCTGGCGCTCCCAGGACACCGGCACATGGCTCCGCAGTGTGGGCTTTTTTTAACGTGTCCGCTGCTGACAATAGCGTTGCCATCTGCAATCTTTGCAGTCAACGCGTTAGTCGCGGTAAGCCCAATACTCACCTAGGGACGACCGCCTTAAGAAGGCACATGAGCAGCCATCACCGAGCCCAGTGGGAGCAACGGAACACACAAAGCCACACTGCAGGCTCTCACCGTCCAGCCTCGTCTTCTACTTCTCCTTCTCCTCTCTCCTCACAATTGTCCTCCACTCCACCTTCCATCACGCCAAGCTCACATTTTTCTGCAAAAAGGCAGGCTTCCGTGGGCCTAATGTTTGAGCGTAAAAAAATGATGACGCCGGATAACCCTCTTGCCCAACGGTTGGCGGCTGGCTTGTCAGAACTCATAGCCCGCCAACTACTGCCATATAAACTGGTGGACTCGGAGGCCTTTCGCAAATTTGTGGCCATTGGAACACCACAATGGAAGGTCCCAGGAAGGAAGTATTTCTCAGAGAAGGGCATCCCAGAGCTATATGGCCATGTTCAGCGGCAAGTGAATGTATCTCTGGCACACAGTGTCGGTGCCAAGATACATCTGACCACAGACACGTGGTCTAGCAAACACGGGCAGGGAAGGTATATCAGTTTTACTGCCCACTGGGTGAACCTTCTGACGGCCGTCAAGCATGTAACCCGTGGCACCCGTGTAGATTTGGTTTTACCGCCACGGATTGCATGCAGGCCTGACTCTTCTTCTCCTCCTCCTACTCCATCCTCCTCCCTCTCCTCCTCAGCTGCCTCCTCCTTTTCCGCTGCTAGCGTCTCTTCCACTGCACCGCCCAAGCTCCCCAGAACCTATTCCACATGCCAGGTGAGACGTTGCCATGCCGTGCTGCGTCTGTTGTGCCTGGAAGCAAAGAGCCACACTGGCCCGGCACTCCTTTCAGCTTTGCGTTCACAGGCAGATGAGTGGCTAACACCGCTCAATTTGACAGTTGGTAAAGTGGTGTGTGACAACGGTGCCAATCTGCTTAGCGCATTGAAACAGGGCAAAATCACGCACGTGCCGTGCATGGCACACGTCTTAAACTTGGTCGTGCAGCGATTCCTTGTCAAATACCCTGGGGTCCAGGACATCTTGCGGCAGGCAAGGAAAATCTCGGCCCATTTCAGAAGATCTTACACGGCCATGGCTCGCCTTGCTGACATTCAGCGGCGACACCATCTGCCGGTCAGACGTCTTATTTGCGATTGCCCGACGCGATGGAACTCAACCTTCTATATGCTTGATAGGCTGCTCCAGCAGAAACGTGCAGTTAACGTCTACCTGTATGAACTCTGCGAAAGAAACGGTTCTGGGGAGCTGGGTTTTTTTTCACCGCGCCAGTGGCTGCTCATGCGCGACACATGCAGACTTCTGCGGCCATTTGAGGAGATCACCAAACTGGTCAGTCGCAGCCATGGCGCCATCAGTGACATGGTACCTTATGCCTTCTTTCTGGAGCGTGCATTGCGTCGTGTCATTGATCAGGCTGTGGAGGAGCAGGAGCGGGAAGATGAGGAAGTCGCAATGCTGGATGAATTCCCAGGGGGGGCTACTCTATCTGAGACAAGTCAACAACAGGAGTCTGATGAGGAGTCAGAGGAGGATGGTGCCGGGGCGGATGAGCAGGAGCAAGAAGAGCATGCTTTAAACCTTTCTGGGATCCCTGTTGTGCGAGGATGGGGAGAGGAGAATGAAGAGGACGACATTATCCTGGATGATGAGCAGGAGCCAGGCCACCACACCGCTTCCACTTTAGTGCAAATGGGGGCCTTCATGCTCCAGTGTTTTAATAGGGACCCCCGTATAAAAAGCATGAGGGTCAAGGACCAGTACTGGGTGGCAACGTACTTAGACCCCCGGTACAAACACAAAATGGCGGAAATGTTACCGCCGTCGCAGAGGGCTGTCAGAATGCAGCACTTCCAGGCCTTGCTTCGAGAAATGCTGCATTCTGCTTTTGCGTGCGCTGGCAGAGGAGCAATTCCCACTCCCAGAGAAGGATTTGCGGGTACCAATCCAACAGCGCCTGCAAGAAGAGGCCGGTTTGAAGATGTGTTGGTGACTTCGGATATGAGGTCATTCTTTCAGCCGACCCATCGACAGGTGTCATCCGGATCCAGCATCAGGGAACGCCTAGACCGTCAGGTGTCCGACTACATTGGGTTAACGGCCGATGTGGACGCTCTGAGGAGTGATGAACCCCTAGACTACTGGGTGGGCAGGCTTGACCTCTGGCCAGAGCTTGCCCAATTTGCAATCGAACTGTTGGCTTGCCCCTCATCCAGTGTCCTGTCCGAAAGGACGTTCAGCGCAGCAGGGGGGATTGTGACCGATAAGCGTACTCGCCTAGCTCACCACAGTGTTAACTACCTCACATTTCTAAAAATGAATGAGGCATGGATCTCGGAGGAATTCAACACATGTGATCAGTAGACCATGTATATGTCTATAAACAATTTTTGGAATCAAGCACACAGACCTTCTTAATTCATTTGGCTCACTTCCCTGACCCAAAAAAGCACACCGTACTATATGCCCCTACCCTCCTCTTTGAAGAGGTTGAGCGGTGTCATATTTCTACTGGGGCTGCTTATTATGAGGGGTTCCCACCATCCCTGTGCTGTGCTGACTTCCTCCTGGGTGTTCTTATTATGAGGGGCTCCCACCATCCCTGTGCTGTGCTGACTTCCTCCTGGGGGTTCTTATTATGAGGGGATCACACCATCCCTGTGCTGTGCTGACTTCCTCCTGGGGCTGCTTACGGTGCTGCTGTCAGCGCTGTATGTCACGGAGCTGCTGTCAGCGCTGTATGTCACGGAGCTGCTGTCAGCGCTGTATGTCACGGAGCTGCTGTCAGCGCTGTATGTCACGGAGCTGCTGTCAGCGCTGTATGTCACGGAGCTGCTGTCAGCGCTGTATGTCACGGAGCTGCTGTCAGCGCTGTATGTCACGGAGCTGCTGTCAGCGCTGTATGTCACGGAGCTGCTGTCAGCGCTGTATGTCACGGAGCTGCTGTCAGCGCTGTATGTCACGGAGCTGCTGTCAGCGCTGTATGTCACGGTGCTGCTGTCAGCGCTGTATGTCACGGAGCTGCTGTCAGCGCTGTATGTCACGGAGCTGCTGTCAGTGCTGTATGTCACGGAGCTGCTGTCAGCGCTGTATGTCACGGAGCTGCTGTCAGCGCTGTATGTCACGGAGCTGCTGTCAGCGCTGTATGTCACGGTGCTGCTGTCAGCGCTGTATGTCACGGAGCTGCTGTCAGCGCTGTATGTCACGGAGCTGCTGTCAGCGCTGTATGTCACGGAGCTGCTGTCAGCGCTGTATGTCACGGAGCTGCTGTCAGCGCTGTATGTCACGGAGCTGCTGTCAGCGCTGTATGTCACGGTGCTGATGTCAGTGCTCTGTATTACGGTGCTGCTGTCAGTGCTCTGTATCTCCTGCACCCTCTTGTTTGCCTACCCTGGTCCCTGACCTTCCCTCTCCTCCATTGCCTTCATTAGCTCCATAGTCCTGAATTGTCAGAACAATTTCCCAAATAAAAAAAAAATGCTTGTAGTTATCGATCCCAAATTCACCTCATACATGTATTATGCTATTGTCCAGGTGGTGGGACTACGTGCTACCCCCTAATAATTACCCCGTGGCCGCAAATTCGACCTAAAGGTTTGCGAAATTCGCCTCCCATTGAAGTCAATGGAGCCCGCGGCGAACGGTCGTTTTCGCGAACGTTTGTGTCCGTTCGCGTTTCGCGTTCGCGAAACGTCCCGTCGGAAGTTCGTCCATCACTAACCAGCAACTCGCTGCGGGACACAAAAATATGACACAGCTTCAAACAGGAGGGTACGTGCATATAGTACGGTGTGCTTTTTTTGTACAAGGAAGTCAGCCAAAGGTAGGAAAAAGATTAAATAAATTGTTTATAGAGTTATGCATATACATGGTCTACTGGTCACATGTGTTGAATTCCTCCGAGATCCATGCCTCATTCATTTTTATAAATGTGAGGTAGTCAGCGCTGTCGTGAGCTAGGCGAGTGCGCTTATCGGTCACGATCCCCCCTGCTGCGCTGAACGTCCTTTTGTACAGGACACTTTACGAGGGGCAAGCCAACAGTTCCATTGCAAATTGGGCAAGCTCTGGCCAGAGGTTAAGCCTGCCCACCCAGTAGTCCAGGGGTTCATCACTCCTCAGAGCGTCCACATCGGCCGTTAACCCAATGTAGTCGGACACCTGACGGTCTAGGCGTTCCCTGATGCTGGATCCGGATGACACCTGTCAATGGGTCGGCTAAAAGAATGACCTCATATCAGAAGTCACCAACACATCTTCAAACCGGCCTCTTCTTGCAGGCGCTGTTGGATTGGTACCCGCAACTCCTTCTCTGGGAGTGGGAATTGCTCCTCTGCCAGCGCACGCAAAAGCAGAATGCAGCATTTCTCGAAGCAAGGCCTGGAAGTGCTCCTTTCTGACAGCCCCCTGTGACGGTGGTAATATTTTGGCCATTTTGTGTTTGTACCTGTGGGTCTAAGTTTGTTGCCACCCAGTACTGGTCCTTGACCTTTATGCTTTTTATATGGGAGTCCCTGTTAAAACACTGGAGCATGAAGGGCCCCCATTTGCACTAAACTGGAAGCGGTGTGGTGGCCTGGCTCCTGCTCATCATCCAGGATAATGTCATCCTCTTCATTCTGCTCTCCCCATCCACGCACAACAACAGGGATCCCAGAAACATTTAAAGCATGCTCTTATTGCTCCTCCTCAACCGCCCCGGCACCATCCTCCTCTGACTCCTCTTCAGACTCCTGTTGTTGACTTGTCTCAGATAGAGTAGCCCCCCCTGGGAATTCATCCAGCATTGCGACTTCCTCATCTTCCCGCTCCTGATCCTCCACAGCTTGATCAATGACACGACGCAATGCACGCTCCATAAAGAAGGCATAAGGTACCATGTCACTGATGGTGCCATGGCTGTGACTGACCAGTTTGGTGATCTCATCAAATGGCCGCAGAAGTCTGCATGCGTCGTGCATGAGCAGCCACTGGCGCGGTGAAAAAAATCCCAGCTCCCCAGAACCGGTTCTGCCGCAGAGTTCATACAGGTAGACGTTAACTGCACGTTTCTGCTGGAGCAGCCTATCAAGCATATAGAAGGTTGAGTTCCATCGCGTCGGGCAATCGCAAATAAGACGTCTGACTGGCAGATTGTGTCGCCGCTGAATGTCAGCAAGGCGAGCCATGGCCGTGTAAGATCTTCTGAAATGGGCCGAGATTTTCCTTGCCTGCCGCAAGATGTCCTGGACCCCAGGGTATTTGACAAGGAATCACTGCACGACCAAGTTTAAGACGTGTGCCATGCATGGCACGTGTGTAATTTTGCCCTGTTTCAATGCGCTAAGCAGATTGGCACCGTTGTCACACACCACTTTACCAACTGTCAAATTGAGCGGTGTTAGCCACTGATCTGCCTGTGAACGCAAAGCTGAAAGGAGTGCAGGGCCAGTGTGGCTCTTGGCTTCCAGGCACAACAGACGCAGCACGGCATGGCAACGTCTCACCTGGCATGTGGAATAGGTTCTGGGGATCTTGGGTGGCGCAAAAGAAGAGACGCTAGCAGCGGAAAAGGAGGAGTCAGCCGAGGAGGAGAGGGAGGAGGCTGGAGTAGGAGGAGGAGAATAAGAGCCAGGCCTGCATGCAATCTGTGGCGGTAAAACCAAATCTACATGTGTGCCATGGGTTACATGCTTGACGGCCATCAGAAGGTTCACCCAGTGGGCAGTAAAAGTTATATACCTTCCCTGCCCGTGTTTGCTAGACCACGTGTCTGTGGTCAGATGTATCTTGGCACCAACACTGTGTGCCAGAGATACATTCACTTGCTGCCGAACATGGCCATATAGCTCTGGGATGCCCTTCGGTGAGAAATACTTCCTTCCTGGGACCTTCCATTGTGGTGTTCCAATGGCCACAAATTTTCGAAAGGCCTCCGAGTCCACCAGTTTATATGGCAGTAGTTGGCGGGCTATCAGTTCTGACAAGCCAGGGTTATCCGGCATCATCATTTTTTTTACGCTCGAACATTTGGCCAATGGAAGCCTGCCTTTTTGCAGAAAATCGTGAGGACGGCATGATGGAAGGTGGAGTGGAGGACAATTGTGAGGAGAGAGGAGAAGGAGAAGTAGAAGATGAGGCTGGATGGTGAGAGCCTGGAGTGTGGCTTTGTGGGTTCCGTTGCTCCCACTGGGCTCGGTGATGGCAGCTCATGTGCCTTCTTAAGGTGAGTGTTGGGCTTACCGCGACTTATGCATTGACTGCAAAGATTGCAGATGGCAACACTATTGTCAGCAGCGGACACGTTAAAAAAAGCCCACACTGCGGAGCCATGTGCCGGCGTCCTGGGAGCGCCAGATGTGACCGTACATGGTTGATGCCTCGCTCTTGATACATTAGAAGTCTGCTTTGTCCCTCCTGTGCAATCTAAGTTATTCCTGCTTCTCCTACCTATCTGCTGGTCCATATCTCCCTGTGAACTCCCCTCCTCTTCCTCTCTTGTTGCCACTTTGGATCAAGTCTGTTGCTCCTGACCTACCCCTACCACCCCTGCGGAAGGGCCTGCCTCTTCCTCTGCCTGTAATTTTTTAAATGACCCTGTGACAAAAGTCTCTAGAGAAGTGCAGTATGTATGTGGAAGAAGGTATATAACACCTCGCTTCAATCTGTTGTTTTTGGGGGCCACTGGTCTATCAAACCAGTTATAATACTTTTTTTTTTAATTGCGTTTGTCACTCTTTGTAGTATCGCTGCAGAACCGCTCAGCAGTCACAGTGCTGCACAGTGGAAATGCTTTCTATATGTGCAAGTATTTTATACGTGTATTAAACCCCTATATACTGCACACCAAATAGTACACCTATACCAGTCTTTAAAAGGACCTTTGTGGACCTAATAGTAGCTAGCTAGTAGCTAGTGAATTGCAGACTGTCCCTCAGTCCCTACACTGATAAAAGACAGCTGCAGAATCGATCAGCACTCAGCTCAGCAGTCAAGTATAATAGGCTTTCTATATTTGAAAGAAAGTATATTATACGTGTACAACCCTATATACTGTACACCTATACCAGTCCTTAAAAGGACCTTTGTGGTCCTAGTAGTAATAGATAGTGATTAAACTGACTGTCCCTGCTCCACACAGCGTCCTGTCCCTCCACTGACAAAAGACAGCTGCAGAATCGGTCAGCAGTGCACTCAGCAATCACCAGCACAGCAGTCAGCAGCAGTGCACCAGAACCCTATATACTGTACACCTATACCAGTCCTTAAAAGGACTTTTGTGGACCTAATAGCTAGTGATTTGTGTCACTACAGTCTGTCCCTGCTCCACACAGCAACCTCTCCCTACACTGACAAAAGACAGAATGTAAAATGGCCGCCAGATCAGGTCTATTTATAAGGTAGGGGGAATGTCCAATTGTCCATGTGCTGAAATGTCTCAATTGGCTGTCCTGTACCCCATGATGGATGTGTCATCATGGGTCAAAGTTCATTTAACAATGTAAACGCATATGTCCGCCCCGTGAACAGCGCCAGAAGTCCCCTGGTTTGGTGAATCGCGAACACACAAAATTCGCCGCGAACCGATCACCAGGTGAACCGCAGGGCCATCCCTAATCAGCAGTAGTGCAGCCACACCCTTTGCAGCTATAACAGCTTCAACTCTTCTGGGAAGGCCGTCCACAAGGTTTAGGAGATGTGTCTATGGGAATGTTGGACCATTCTTCCAGAACAGCATTTGTGAGGTCAGGCACTGATGTTGGACGAGAAGGTCTGGCTCATAGTTTCCACTCTAATTCATCCCAAAGGTGTTCTATCGGGTTAAAGTCAGGACTCTGAGCAGGCCAGTCAAGTTCCTCCATCCCAAACTCGCTCATCCATGTCTTTATGGACCTTGCTTTGTGCACTGGTCCAAATCATTTGGTGGAGGGGGGATTATGGTGTGGGGGTTGTTTTTCAGGGGTTGGGCTTGGCCCCTTAGTTCCAGTGAAGGGAACTCTTAAGGCATCAGCATACCAAGACATTTTGGACAATTTAATACTCCCAACTTTGGGGGTGACCCCTTCTTGTTCCAACATGGCTGTGTACCACTGCACAAAACATAATCACACACCAAAGATTGCAGTAAATCGCTGTAACACAACCTTCTTCTCTTCCTCTGCATCCATCAGGTCTGTTATCCTTTTTTCTATCACAAATTAGTGACTTTTCCCTACAAATACGACACTTATGTTGTAGAGACCAGTTTGCTGTTTTACCAGTACACTTGTAGGGAGGTTGCTTACAGGTGTGCTGGTTTTAGTTACTGGCTGGCCGAGGGGGGGGGGGGAGGGGAGTTAATCGGTGTCCTGCGGCTTCTGGGCTTTTTGAATCCAGGCTACCCACCAGTGATATAAATTTGGGGGGTAGGCTGAAGGACATGTTGAGGTGGACTGGTGGGCCTTTCAGTCTGTTGGAACCACTGGGGTTTCTGAGATTAACCAGGACTTGGAGAGTGCCAGCTGTGGACTGTCATAGATCTGTGGCTGCAGGAGAACCATTGCCCAGAGAACTCTATCTTTTACTGTGTTTTCAAGTTATCCAGCAGGAGTTGGTCGCTAGTTAACTTTTATACCCATCCGTGGCTTCCATCTAGCTTGGGCAATCTGTCAGAACTTCATCAGGTCATAGCTACATTTGCATGGAACTGTATAGCAGCTAGGACCGGTAGGAATACCCGCTAACTTTACTAGCAGTCGCTTCGAAAGGCCCATCATCCTGCTATGTCGCTCTTTTTGGGACTATGTTCTTTTGGTTGGACATGGGCCGGGGGTGATTACTGGGAGGGAGCTTGCTTAGGAACATCTTATCAAGGTTTGGTAACCACAGCTATGGCACTGTTGCCCGGGTTACTCTATAAATGGCATCTGTGTACCTTTAGCAAGCTGTCACTTCAGCCCAGTCCATGGAACATGGCGCTTTTTGGTTCATATCATCTAGAGGGGTCTCAAATGGTATCCCGGGAATTGCTGCTGCTCCCTCAGGATAACCCCAAAAGAATTATCATTGTAACATATGGCTTCCTATGTATAATGTATTCCTATGTGGGCATTGGACTGTCCGAGGGAGGCATTGTCTGTGATAATGTGATTAGCTCTGATGGCTTTCTATATAAGTTCAGTGTGTTTCTCTAATAAAGCAGTTCTTGTTTACTCCAAAAAACAGGGTTGTCTAGTTCTTTGGGGTAGCTACAGCTATAGTCACTTGCCTCATGTTCCAGAACTTGCCTCGTGTTCCAGAACTTGCCTCGTGTTCCAGAACCTGCCTCGTGTTCCAAAACTTGCCTCGTGTTCCAGAACTTGCCTCGTGTTCCAGAACTTGCCTCGTGTTCCAGAACTTGCCTCGTGTTCCAGAACTTGCCTCGTGTTCCAGAACCTGCCTCGTGTTCCAAAACTTGCCTCGTGTTCCAAAACTTGCCTCGTGTTCCAGAACTTGCCTCGTGTTCCAGAACCTGCCTCGTGTTCCAGAGCTTGTGAAGCATCTTCTTGGCAGAGATTCCCAGTCGGGGTGTCCAGAGTCCATCACATGGACTACTAGTTTACAGAGCTGGGCAGCCAGCTTGTGATAGTCAGGGTTATTCTGAATGTATTCCTATGTGGGCATTGGACTGTCTGAGGGAGGCATTGTCTGTGATAATGTGATTAGCTCTGATGGATTTCTGTATAAGTTCAGTGTGTTTCTCTAATAAAGCAGTTCTTGTTTACTCCAAAAAACAGAGTTGCCTAGTTCTTTGGGGGTAGCTACAGCTATAGTCACTTGCCTCGTGTTCCAGAACTTGCCTCGTGTTCCAGAACCTGCCTCGTGTTCCAGAACCTGCCTCGTGTTCCAGAACCTGCCTCGTGTTCCAGAACCTGCCTCGTGTTCCAGAACCTGCCTCGTGTTCCAGAACCTGCCTCGTGTTCCAGAACTTGCCTCGTGTTCCAGAACTTGCCTCGTGTTCCAGAACCTGCCTCGTGTTCCAGAACCTGCCTCGTGTTCCAGAGCTTGCCTCGTGTTCCAGAACCTGCCTCGTGTTCCAGAGCTTGTAAAGCATCTTCTTGGCAGAGATTCCCAGTTGGGATGTCCAGAGTCCATCACATGGACTACTAGTTTACAGAGCTGGGCAGCCAGCTTGTGATAGTCAGGGTTATTCTGAAGTTAATGTTCAACATGGACTGTAAGGCTGAAGGACTGAAGTAAAGTTGGATCAACTGTTCCAAGCCTGGTTCTGAAGTTATTCAAAAAAGTGCATGTTGGTTCTGGTGTACGAAGAGAACTTGGGTCTGTAAAGCACACACGGGATATGAAGCAAAGCACTACAGAAGGCTTACTAGAAAAGACAAGCAAAAGGGAGAATGTAGTTGCTATGGGCAACTGAGTACAAGAATAAGTTACAGAGCAGCCAGTCATGAGGCGCGGTACCTGGGGCAGGTGCAGGGTTGGTGACCTGACTCCCTTCCCAACAGTCTGTCTCCTGAAGCATCTGGAGCTGAACCCTCATTTTGGAGACCCATGACCTGGCCACTTGGTACGGGAAGAAGGGAGTTAATGAGTGCACACATGAGGTGCACAGTGGGACCTAATTTTTTTTACTGGGAATGAGGTAACAGGTACACTGGATGGGTGGAGAAGGCGCATGCTCAGCAACATCCCTCCTAAATGCAACATTCATCATCAAAAGGTGTGTAGTGACAGGGGACAGCACTTTTAGAGGAACTCTGCACATTTTATGATTGCACACAGTGACACGGATCATCTCTAAGTCGGGGAACTGCCTTAATGTTGGATTCTTACACGGTCGTAGTCCCCTCCTGGTCCCAGGCATTGATGAGCGTGTGCCTGATGAAAGGTACCCACTGAGTGCACCCCCACCCTCTACAACGTGGCACAGGATACGCCCACCTCATGCACCTGAAGACCATCACTAAAGAGACCGTGGCTGTAGTTAGCTATTTAGGACAAGGTTTAGTCCTGCCCAGATACCTAGTACGTGACTGCCGTGCTGCACTTCGGATTGGTTCCTGTTCAGATCTTGTCGCCAGCCTGGCTGGAAGTTCTAATAAGGGGCGTGTATAATAACCAAAAACTAGAAGCCTGTCAGAACACCATGTAATTAGCTACTCTGCTGCCATCACTATGGCTCGAGGTCCTGCCATGGAAGAAGCCCATTCCCGTCTACTGAAAATGGCTGGACTAGTGTCAGAAACCATGAAATCGGGCTGAGACAGAAGTACAGTTAAATCGCAGTTGTTTAATAATAAAAGTCAAAAGAGCAAACGTAGTCAAAACATAGCCAAAGTTCAGAAAACGGAATGGATAGTCAGCCAAGCCAGAAGTCAGGGATCAATGTAGTGGAACAGCAAGCAGGATCTGGAGCCAGAAGGGATGTCAGCAAAGCAAGTCTTGAACAGGATCACAGGAGATAGTCGCTGTGATGTTGGCCAAGGCGAAGGCAGAGCTCCTCTGGACTGGACGGCTTAAAACTTGTTTAATAATAAAAGTAAAAAGGACAAACGTAGTCAAAACATAGCCAAAGTTCAGAAAATGGAATGGATAGTCAGCCAAGCCAGAAGTCAGGAATCAATGTAGTGGAACACCAAGCAGGATCTGGAGCCAGAAGGGATGTCAGCAAAGCAAGTCTTGAACAGGATCACAGGAGATAGTTTCTGTGATGTTGACCACGGCCAAGGCAAAGATCCTCTGGACTGGACGGCTTAAGTAGGCAGGACTGACGAGCAGGATATCATCAACAGCTGAGTAACTGTGGAGAGATAGGAACTGGGACCCCATTCTGTCACTCGGAGTGAGGTGGCAGAGGTACTCTGGACTTGTGAAGAGGGTGCAGGCTCAGCAGCATCCCTCCATAATGCAACATTGATCAGCAAAGGTGTGTAGTAACACGGGACAAAACTTTCAGGGGAACTCTGTACATTTTATTACTGCACATGGTGACACGGCTCATCTCTAAGTCGGAGAACTGCCTTGATGTTTGAGCCTCACATGAAAACAGTCCCTGCCTGGTCCCGGGCATTGATGAGTGTGTGCATGATGAAAGGTACCTCTGAGTGCAGGGCGAGTTGCCCTCCCCCCTCCCCTCCTCCACACACACTAGTTCAATCCTTAAAGGGGTTGTAAAGCTTGTGTTTTTTAAACTTTAAAGCGGAGTTCCAATAAAATAAATAAAAGTCAGCAGTTACAAATAGTGCAGCTGCTGACTTTTAATCGGAAACTTATCTGTCCCAGGTTGCAGCGATGTGGGGGAACGAAGCCCCGCTCGTCTCCCCATCATCTCTGCGGCGCCGGCTGTGGCTTCACAGCCGGGCACCCACTGCGCATGCCCGAGCCGCACTGCACGTTGTGACTGGCTGGGCAATCATCTGGGACCTGTGACATGTCCCAGATGATTGCCGAGAGGGAGGGGGGGAGAGGTGATCTTCCTTTCCGGCGCCGCTGTGCCCCAGAATGAAGTGGAAGCTGGATCCCTCTAAAAAGAGGGTCTCCACCCCCCCCCCCCAAAAAAAATGACATGCCAAATGTGGCATGTGAGGGGGTCACCTTCCCTTAAAGCGGAAGTTCCATTTTTGGGTGGAACTCCCGCTTTAATGCATCCTACGCATTAAGGTGAAAAAACACCTGGCAGTGACCAGCCCCCACATTTTACTTACCTGACCCCCCGAATTTCCATCGGTACCTCCCGCCGTCCTTCTCTCCACGGGGGCCCGGCTCTTGATTGGATAGATTGATAGCAGCGCAGCCATTGGCTCCCGCTGCTGTCAATCAGATTCAATGATGCAGGCGCTGGGGGCGGGGCCGAGTCCTGCATATGGCCTCTATGGGTGCCAAATGCTGGACTCGTGAGCGTGCCCGCAAGGTAACCCCCTTGGGAGAGCGCTTCTCCAAGGGAGTTATCTAATGCAGGGAGGAGCAGCGAGAGCCACCAAGGGACCCCAGAAATGGATGATCAGGGCCACTGTGTGCAAAATGAGCTGCACAGTAGAGGTAAGTATGATATGTTTGTTATCTAAAAAAAAAAAAATATATATATATATATATATATATATATATATATATATATATAATATATATATATATCCTTTAGTATCACTTTAACCGGTCCCCGACCAGCGCACGCCGATGTACGTTGGCAGAATGGCACGGGCAGGCAAATGGGTGTACCTGTACGTCCCTTTAAATTTGCCACCCTGCCATCGCGAGCGCGCTGCCGGCGGCGCACTCGCATGCTGGTCGGGACCCCCGTGAGTCCAGTCGCGGGTCCTGCGGACTCGATCGCCGCGGGCATACCTGCGATCGTCTCACGGGGCGGCTGAACGAGGAAATGCCGTTGTAAACAGCATCTCCCCGTTCTGCCTAGCAACTAGTGACGCTGATCTCTGCTCCGTGTGATTGGAGCAGAGATCAGTGTTCACTAAATGAAAGCCCAGCCCCCAACAGTTAGTAACACACCCCTAGGAACACTTAACCCCTACACTGCCACCCACTGGTTAACCCCTTCACTGCCAGTGTCATTTACACAGGAATCACTGCATTTATATAGCACTGATTACTATATAAATGACAATGGTCCCAAAAATGTGTCAAAAATGTCTGATGTGTCCGCCACAATGTCGCAGTCACAATAAAAATCGCTGATCGCCGCCATTACTAGTAAAAAAAAAATTATTAATAAAAATGCCATAAAACTATCCCCTATTTTGTAAACGCTATAACTTTTGCGCAAACCAATCAATAATCGCTTATTGCGATTTTTTTTTTACCAAAAATATGTAGAAGAATACGTATCGGCCTAAACTGAGGGAAAAAAATGTTTTTTTTAATATATTTTTGGGGGATATTTATTATAACAAAAGGTAAAAAATAATG
The DNA here is from genome assembly GCF_037356315.1 of Lithobates pipiens. NCBI lineage: Eukaryota > Metazoa > Chordata > Amphibia > Anura > Ranidae > Lithobates > Lithobates pipiens. The sequence goes on along the minus strand of NW_027507764.1, from coordinate 587,171,511 downwards.
CGTTTTTTTTCAAAATTGTCGCTCCTATTTTTGTTTATAGCACAAAAAATTAAAAACCGCAGGGGTGATCAAATACCACCAAAAGAAATCTCTATTTGTGGGGGGAAAAAAAAAGATGTCAATTTTGTTTGGGAGCCACGTCGCCACGACCGCGCAATTGTCAGTTAAAACGACGCAGCGCTGAAATCGCAAAAAGTGGTCTGGTCTTTGACCAGCAAAATGGTCCGGGGGGCTGAAAGTGGTTAATTCAGTAAATATGATGAAATATGAATGGCGAACGCAGTCACAAAAGTGGCACATTGAGGGCAACTCACAAAAAATGTCCACTCTTTGTTTTCCTGTTATCTGTGAATGATTCTGAGATCTGATTTCCCGGGTGTTGGGTCATCTTCCTGTTTCTTTCTGTGGTCTGCAGCCTTCTTCCCATTTCCCCAACACCCGGCTGGCAGGACATTGCAGCATCTTCCAGAAAGGGAAACGTCTCGCAAATTCTTGCAATATTTTTATTGGAAGTTATTAAAGTGAACCCGTCATGTAGAAATTCCATTTTTACAATTAAATTAGTTTTATTATCCCAGCTTTATAAAGACAATTTTTACAACTAAGACATGTCCATGACGAAAACATTTCTCTCATTTTTATTTTGTTTGAATTTGTATTTAGGATTCCTATTTGGAATTAATATTCGGAATTCGTTTTTATGTCTTTTTTCAAATTTTCTTTGAATTTCTTTTTCTTTTTTTTTTCGATTCAAAATTTTCAAATTGATAATTTTTTTTTTTTTTTTTTTTTTGCCGAATGTTATTAAAGTGAACCCGTCATGTAGAAATTCCATTTTTACAATTAAATTAGTTTTATTATCCCAGCTTTATAAAGACAATTTTTACAACTAAGACATGTCCATGACGAAAACATTTCTCTCATTTTTATTTTGTTTGAATTTGTATTCAGGATTCCTATTTGGAATTAATATTCGGAATTCGTTTTTATGTCTTTTTTCAAATTTTCTTTGAATTTACTTTTACTTTTTTTTTCTTTTTTTTTTTTTTTATTCAAAATTTTCAAATCGATACATTTTTTTTTTTTTTGCCGAATCGAAAACTTTAGATTTTATTTTTTGAGTTCAAATGATTACAATGACTCTTTAAAGCGGGATTCCACTCTTTTTTTTTTATTTTTTTCTTACCTGTCTCACTGGTGGGTGAGTGCTACCTTCGATTGGCATCCACGTCCGGCGTTTATTTGACCCCCGGCGCCACAAATCTTTTCCTCAGGATGACTTATAAAAACCTGCCCTGGCATTTTCCATTTTAACTGTGGGCGTCTGAAGCCCACAGGCATTTACTTCCTGGTATATGATGACGTCTGGCTCCCAGCATGCTCCGCTCCATCTTGCACATGCTCAGTGAGAGCAGTGACAAGGAAAGAAAAACTTTCATTGTCCCCCATGGATTCTTGGGAAATTTCCCAGGGACCATTGCGAGGACGATAGCCACACCTACTCCCACGGGAGGACAACCAGGAAGTCAGCTGAAACATCAGAAATAAAAGGTAAGGAAATGATATTTTTTTTTTTCAGGGTTCGTTTAGGTAAGTATGCTATCTGTTGATTTTAATAACATGAACTTTCATTTTTAGGTACCAAACCACTTTAAATCTGCTTTTGGCTTAACTAAAACAGCATTATTTCAATATGGTACTCTAATAACACAGAAAAATGTTTACAGTTCAAATTTGACTGGAATTCAATGTAAAATTCTATTAAAATTTCAGAAATTCTGACATATTTAGTTTAGTTATTCAAAGCATTCGGTAAACTTTGTAATACTGTAATTTAGATATTTGTATATATCCATAGCTGCCAAAATCCCGGTATCTTTTTAAAACAGCGGGAGGTCCGCTTTCAGATAAAAGTGGTCTCTGTGGCGGATTCGCCACGAGATCACTTTTATCAGTGGCAGGAGAGGTGCCCCCTCTGTGATAGATGCACAACTTTTCAGGTCCATCATTTTCACTATACAGCGCCTTGCAAAAGTATTCACCCCCCTTGTCATTTTTCGTGTTTTGTAGCCTCACAACCTGGAATTAACATGGATTGTTTGAGGATTTGCATCATTTAATTTACAGAACATTCCCACAACCTTGACGATTTTTTTTATTTTATTTTTTGTGAAGCAAACAACAAATAGCGACAAAATAACAGAAAACGTCACTGTGCATAACTGTTCACCCCCCTAAAGTCAGTACTTTGTAGAGCCGCCTTTTGCGTCCATCACAGCTCCAAGTCACTTTGGATAAGTCTCTCTGAGTCTTGTCACATCTTACCACTGGGATTTTTGTCCCATTCCTCCTCCTTGCAAAACTGCTCCAGCTCCTTCACGTTGGATGGTTTGCGCTTGTGAACAGCAATATTTCAGTCTGACCACAGATTTTCTATTGGATTGAGGTCTGGGCTTTGACTAGGCCATTCCAACACATTTACATGTTTCCCCTTAAACCACTCAAGTGTTGCTTTAGCAGTGTTTTTGGGGTCATTGTCCTGCTGGAAGGTGACCCTCCATCCTAGCCTCAAATCACACACAGAGTGGTGCAGGTTTTGCTCAAGAATATCCCTGTATTTAGCACCATCCATCTTTCCCTCAACTCTGACCAGTTTCCCAGTCCTGACTGCTAAAAAACATCCCCACAGCATGATGCTGCCACCACCATGTTTCACAGTGGGGATGGTGTTCTTTGGGTGATGTGATGTGTTGGGTTTGCGCCAGACATAGTGTTTTCTTTGATGGCCAAAACATTACATTTTAGTCCCATCAGACCAGATCACCTTCCTCCGTACATCAGAGCAGAGCACCTTCCTCCATACATCAGAGCAGATCACCTTCCTCCATACATCAGACCAGATCACCTTCCTCCATACATCAGACCAGATCACCTTCCTCCATACATCAGACCAGATCACCTTCCTCCATACATCAGACCAGATTACCTTCCTCCATACATCAGACCAGATTACCTTCCTCCATACATCAGACCAGATCACCTTCCTCCATACATCAGACCAGATCACCTTCCTCCATACATCAGACCAGAGCACCTTCCTCCATACATCAGACCAGAGCACCTTCCTCCATACATCAGAGCAGATCACCTTCCTCCATACATCAGAGCAGATCACCTTCCTCCATACATCAGACCAGATCACCTTCCTCCATACATCAGACCAGATCACCTTCCTCCATACATCAGACCAGATCACCTTCCTCCATACATCAGACCAGAGCACCTTCCTCTGTACATCAGACCAGAGCACCTTCCTCCATACATCAGACCAGATCACCTTCCTCCGTACATCAGAGCAGAGCACCTTCCTCCATACATCAGACCAGATCACCTTCCTCCCTACATCAGAGCAGATCACCTTCCTCCATACATCAGACCAGAGCACCTTCCTCCATACATCAGAGCAGATCACCTTCCTCCATACATCAGAGCAGATCACCTTCCTCCATACATCAGACCAGATCACCTTCCTCCGTACATCAGACCAGATCACCTTCCTCCGTACATCAGAGCAGATCACCTTCCTCCATACATCAGAGCAGATCACCTTCCTCCATACATCAGAGCAGATCACCTTCCTCCATACATCAGAGCAGATCACCTTCCTCCATACATCAGACCAGAGCACCTTCCTCCATACATCAGAGCAGATCACCTTCCTCCATACATCAGAGCAGATCACCTTCCTCCATACATCAGAGCAGATCACCTTCCACCATACATCAGACCAGAGCACCTTCCTCCATACATCAGACCAGATCACCTTCTTCCATACATCAGACCAGAGCACCTTCCTCCATACATCAGAGCAGATCACCTTCCTCCATACATCAGAGCAGATCACCTTCCACCATACATCAGACCAGAGCACCTTCCTCCATACATTAGAGCAGATCACCTTCCTCCATACATTAGAGCAGATCACCTTCCTCCATACATCAGACCAGAGCACCTTCCTCCATACATTAGAGCAGATCACCTTCCTCCATACATCAGACCAGAGCACCTTCCTCCATACATCAGACCAGATCACCTTCCTCCATACATTTTGGGAGTCTCCCACATGCCTTTTCCCAAAATGCAAAAAAAAATGTTAATTTTTTTGCTGACAGTAATGTCTTTCTCCTGGCCACTATATCATAAAGCCCGACTCTATGGAGCGTACGGCTTATTGTCCTCCTATGTACAGATCCTCCAGTCTCTGCTGTGGAACTCTGCAGCTCCTCCAGGGTTACCTTAGTTCTCTGTGCTGCCTCTCCGATTAATGCCCTCCTTGCCCGCTCCGTGAGTTTTGGTGTGCGGCCGTCTCTTGGCAGGTTTGCTGTTGTGCCATGTTCTTTCCATTTGATTATGATAGATGTGATGGGGCTCCTAGGGATCATCAAAGATTTGGATATCTTTTTATAACCTAACCCTGACTTGTACTTCTCAACAACATTGTCCTTTACTTGTCTGGAGAGTTCCTTGGTCTTCATGGCAGTGTCTGGTTAGTGGTGCCTCTTGCTTAGGTGTTGCAGCCTCTGGGGCCTTTCACAAAGGTGTGTCTATGTAATGACAGATCATGTGACACGTATATTGCACACAGCTGGACATCATTTCACTAATTATGTGACTTCTGAAGGTAATTGGTTGCACCAGAGCTTTTTATGGGCTTCATAACAAATACATACGCACATGCCAATTATCAGTTTATCCGTTTTTTTTATTTCTGAAAAATTGTTTTATGTATATATTTTTCTAATTTTACTTCACCAACTTAGACTATTGTGTTCTGATCCATCACATAGAATTCAGATTAAAAAAAAACATTGAACTAAAGGCTGTAATGTAACAAAATAGTTTAAAAGCCAAGGGGGGTGAATACTTTTGCAAGGCACTGTATGTATATCATCTGAATTAGATATTGTTTTTTTTTGTTTTATAGTTTAATGGGTGATGATGAAGTTAATGGGGTTGTGAACCCTCATGTTTTTTTCACCTTAACCGGTTCCCGACCGGCTCCTGCACATATACATTGGCAGAATGGCACGGCTGGGCAAAGTAACGTACCTTACTTTGAATTCTCTACCGTGCACCTGGCGCCTGCTGAGAGCTCCGTGACCGTGGTCGCCGGTCCCGCGGACTCGATAGCCAGGGGGGATACCCATTCTAGTTGTTTCTTGACCTCTTTTGTTATTATAATTCTGAATTGTATCTTTTCTTGATGTTTTGGATGACGCCTCCTGAGGAAGCACTGGCTGCGAAACTAGTTGAGGATCACGTCTATGAATATTGAGATTTAAGGGGGCGTGCACACTTTTATTATGGTTTGAATTGATGTTGAAGCCCAGTATTCAGGCTTTTTTTTTTTTTTTGAGGTGCAGCAGCTATTATCCACTTTTTTTTAAATCAAACAAGGGGTTTCTTTGGTATAGATTCGTTTTAAAATGACCTTATTTTTTTTTTCTCCTTTTAAAACTATACATTTTCTCAGTTTAAACATTTGACATGTTTTCTATTGTGAAAAAAATACGGATTTATAAGATTTGCAGATCATTTTCATTTTGTTTTTATGTAGATTTTAGGCGGCGCCCCAACTTTTTTGAAATTGGGGTTTTACTTATTGTCACCAAAAAAATGATGTGGCTTTGCTCTACAAATACGAGGCTTTCGTTACCGAGACCGGTTTGTGGGTTTTACCAGTACGCCAGTTCGGTCCTTTACACAGTAAACTGTGCCGAAAGATGGATGGCGAATGCAACCTAAAAAGTGGCACACGAGGAAAAAAAAAATGCAAAAAAAATGTCCGTTCTCCGCTTCTTTATTATCTGTGAATATTTCTAAGATCTGACCTCCCCCCGTGTGTTGGGACATCTTCCTGTTTCTTTCTGTGATCTGCCATCATCTTCCCACATCCCCGACACCCAGCAGAACATTGCAACACCTTCCCGGCAGAGAAACGTCCCGCACATTCTACAATAGTTTTATTTGCAGCTATTAAAGTGAACCGGTCATGTCCACATTCCATTGTTACTATGAAATCAGTTTTACCAACTCAGCTTTATAAAGATGTTATATTTGTACAGTATTTACATTTGTATTTGCTTCTAAATTACTATTATTATTATAATTACATAGTTACCGTACATTGTAGGTGAGGTTGAAAAAAAGACACAAGTCCATCAAGTCCAACCTATGTGTGTGATTATATGTCAGTATTACATTGTATATTCCTGTATGTTGTGGTTGTTCAGGTGCTTTTCTAATAGTTTTTTGAAACTATCGATGCTCCCCGCTGAGGCCACCGCCTGTGGAAGGGAATTCCACATCCTTGCCGCTCTTACAGTAAAGAACCCTCTACGTAGTTTAAGGTTAAACCTCTTTTCTTCTAATTTTAATGAGTGGCCACGAGTCTTGTTAAACTCCCTTCCGCGTAAAAGTTTTATCCCTATTGTGGGGTCACCAGTCCGGTATTTGTATATGGAAATCATATCCCCTCTCAGGCGTCTCTTCTCCAGAGAGAATAAGTTCAGAGCTCCCAACCTTTCCTCATAACTAATATCCTCCAGACCCTTTATTATCTTTGTTGCCCTTCTTTGTAGTCGACTAGTCGCTCCATTTCCAGCACATCCTTCCTGAGGACTGGTGCCCAGAACTGGACAGTATACTCCAGGTGCGGCCGGACCAGAGTCTTGTAGAGCGGGAGAATTATCGTTTTTATCTCTGGAGTTGATCCCCTTTTTTAATGCCAATATTCTGTTTGCTTTGTTAGCAGCAGCTTGGCATTGCTGAGCCCATCATCTACTAGGACCCCCAGGCAGTGACGGGACAAGGTCATCCAAAGCCAAGGGCAAAGATGGCAAACTGCGCCTCCCTTTCCCTTAGGGTCAGGGTGCCCCCATGCCCCTGCAATCAAACATTGCGCCAGGGGCATCCGACCCTCCTGCCCACCCCTTTTCCTGGCCCTGCCCCCAGGTCCTTTTCCATCCTAGATTCCCCCAGAGGTTCTCCCCCCAGTCTATAGATTGCATTCATATTTTTGCCACCCAAATGCATTATTTTACATTTTTCTATATTGAACCTCATTTGTCATATAGTTGCACCTCCCCCCATTCATTTGTTCAGATCTTTTTGCAAGGTTTTCACATCCTGCGGAGAAGTTATTTCCCTGCTTATCTTAGTATCGTGCGCAAATACAGAGATTGAACTGTTCCCCCATCCCCCATCCTCCAGGTCATTTATTAACAAATTAAATAGGATTGGTCCCAGACCAGAACCCTGGGGGACCCCACTACCCACCCCAACCATTCCGAGTAGAGTACTCCCCATTTATCACCACCCTCTGAACTCGCCCTTGTAGCCAGTTTTTAATCCATGTACTCACCCTATGGTGGATGCCAACACACCTTATTTTGTACAGTAAACGTTTATGGGGAACTGTGTCTAATGCTTTTGCAAAATCCAGATACACCACGTCTACGGGCCTTCCTTTATCCAGATACACCACATCTACAGGCCTTCCTTTATCCAGATACACCACATCTACGGGCCTTCCTTTATCTAGATACACCACCATAATTATTATTATGAGAGAGGAATTATATAGCACCAACGGATTGCACAGCGCTTTACAACATACAGTAAAAAGGACATAATACAGTTACAATACAATTCAATGCAAGAGGGTTAAGAGGGCCCGGTTCATAAAAGCTTACAATCTAAACTAACATACAGTATGTCACAAAAGTTATAACACCCCTCACAATTGTGTAAATATTTCCTTCTATCTTTTCATGTGACAACACTGAAGAAATGACACTTGTCTACAATGTAAAGTAGTGAGTGTACAGCTTGTATAACAGTGTAAATTTGCCGTCCCCTCAAAATAACTAAAAATAACTCAACACACAGCCATTAATGTCTAAACCACTGGCAACAAAAGTGAGTACACCCCTAAGTGAAAATGTCCAAATTGGGCCCAAAGTGTCAATATTGTGTGTGGCCACCGTTATTTTCCAGCACTGCCTTCACCCTCTTGGGCATGAAGTTCACCAGAGCTTCACAGTTTGCACACAGGTGTACTCACTTAGGGGTGTACTCACTTTTGTTGAGTTATTTTGAGGGGACAGGAAATTTACACTGTTATACAAGCTGTACACTCCTACTACTTTACATTGTAGACAAGTGTCATTTCTTCAGTGTTGTCACATGAAAAGATAGAAGGAAATATTTACACAAATGTGAGGGGTGTACTCACTTTTGTGAGATACTGTGTATGTATATACAGGTGCATCACAAAAAAACGAAAATATCATCATATAGTTAATTTATTTCAGTAATTCAATTCAAAAAGTGAAACTCATATATTTTAAAATATAGATGCGTTACACACAGAGTGATATATTTCCAGCATTTCTTTCCAGGATTTTGTCCGACAGATTTTGTCCGAAACTGTTGTATACACACGGTCGGGCAAAGTTGTCGGACAATCCGATCGTTCAGAACGTGATGACGTTATTTCATTACGACGGGACAACCTTCAGGCTAGTAGCCAATAGATATGGTCTAGGAATTTGATCTGAGCATGCGTGGCACTTTTTCCGATCGGAATTCTCTACAAACGATCGGACGAAGTCCGATCGGATCATGTTGTCAGAAGATTTTATAGCCCTGCTCTAAAACTTTGTTGGTCGGATATTCCGACAGAAACAGTCCGATGGAGCCCACACATGGTTGGATTATCCGACAACACGGTCCGATCGGACATTTTCAGTCAGAATGTCCGACCGTGTGTACAAGGGCTTAGTGTGTTGTGTATAAACCTGTGAACCAAAATGTCAAAAAGAAACATTGAAGACAATGGAAATGTTATGTTACTGCCCATCACATTGGTTGCCAGTAAAGAAATGCCCCCTACATTCCACTTACATTGGTGATCAGTGAGAAGAATGTTCCTTACATTGGTGATCAGTGGGAAGAATGTTCCTTACATTGGTGATCAGTGGGAAGAATGTTCCTTACATTGGTGATCAGTGAGAAGAATGTTCCTTACATTGGTGATCAGTGAGAAGAATGTTCCTTACATTGGTGATCAGTGAGAAGAATGTTCCTTACATTGGTGATCAGTGAGAAGAATGTTCCTTACATTGGTGATCAGTGAGAAGAATGTTCCTTACATTGGTGATCAGTGAGAAGAATGTTCCTTACATTGGTGATCAGTGGGAAGAATGATCCTTACATTGGTGATCAGTGAGAAGAATGTTCCTTACACTGGTGATCAGTGAGAAGAATGTTCCTTACATTGGTGATCAGTGAGAAGAATGTTCCTTACATTGGTGATCAGTGGGAAGAATGTTCCTTACATTGGTGATCAGTGAGAAGAATGTCCCTTACATTGGTGATCAGTGGGAAGAATGTTCCTTACATTGGTGATCAGTGAGAAGAATGTTCCTTACATTGGTGATCAGTGAGAAGAATGTTCCTTACATTGGTGATCAGTGAGAAGAATGTTCCTTACATTGGTGATCAGTGGGAAGAATGTTCCTTACATTGGTGATCAGTGGGAAGAATGTTCCTTACATTGGTGATCAGTGAGAAGAATGTCCCTTACATTGGTGATCAGTGAGAAGAATGTCCCTTACATTGGTGATCAGTGAGAAGAATGTCCCTTACATTGGTGATCAGTGGGAAGAATGTCCCTTACATTGGTGATCAGTGAGAAGAATGTTCCTTACATTGGTGATCAGTGGGAAGAATGTTCCTTACATTGGTGATCAGTGGGAAGAATGTTCCTTACATTGGTGATCAGTGAGAAGAATGTCCCTTACATTGGTGATTAGGGATGAGCCGAACACCCCCCCGGTTCGGTTCGCATCAGAGCTTTCGAACGGACCCCAAATTCGTACGAACTTTAGAACCCCATTGAAGTCTATGGGACTCGAACGTTCGAAATTAAAAGTGCTAATTTTAATGGCTAATATGCAAGATACTGTCCTAAAAAGGGTTTGGGGACCTGACTCCTGCCTCAGGGGACATGGGGCAATGCAAAAAAAAGTTTTAAAAATGGCCGTTTTGGCGGGAGCACTGATTTTAATGACGATTAAAGAGAAAAAAAAGTGAAATATTCCTTTAAATATGGTGCCTGGGGGGTGTCTGTAGTATGCCTGTGAAGTGCCACGTGTTTCCCGTGTTTAGAACAGTCCCTGCACAAAATGACATTTAACGGAAATAACGTCATTTAAAACTGCTTGCGGTTTTAATGTTATATTTGGTTCCTGCAATATGGTTGAAAATCATTGAGAAAATGGCATGGGTAGCCCCCCTGCACATTACCAGCCCCTTTGGGTCTTGTACGCATATTAAGGGGAACCCCGTACCCATATTAAAAAAAGGAAATACGTGTGGCCCCCAGGCCCTATATACTCAGAACAGCAGTATACAGGCGGTGCAAACAAGACAGGGACTGTGTAGGTTTGTTGTGTTAAGTTGAATCTGTTTGTAATTTTCAACTGGTACATTTTTAAAGTGTAGCTCCAGTCAAAAAAACTATTTTTAAGCTTTTTGGAAAACATAGGGAAGGGTTATCACCCCTGTATAATTTGTTTTGTCGTCCGTCTTTTTTCATCTCACTTGCTGCTGTCTCCTTGCGTTTGCAAGTAGGAGATGTTTGTAAGTTGGATGTTTGAAAGTAGGGGCCTGCCCTATATGCTCTGCAGAAATGGCGGAACAAGGTGTTGGTTTTGCCACAACATTGTAAGCCCTCAAAGTGACTCTTGGTGGGCGCTGGAGCGCCCTGCTGTGAACGATTATATCAAGAATTGTAATTACATGCCATTGTTGAACAGTGGTAGAAAAATTGACCTTTGGTGGTTGTGGTGCTGGTGCCACAACACTATAAGTCCTCACAGTTACTCTGGGTGGGCACAGGAACGGGCCCTCCTGTGAAATATTATATCAAGAATTGTAATTACATGTCCCTGTTAAACAGGGGCAGAAAAATTGGGCCTTAGGCACTGGTGCCACGACACTGCAACCTCTCCCATATACTCTAGTTTTAGTGCAGGAATTAGCCCTGCTGCAAAGAATTGCATCAAAAATTTTAATTAAACGCCCCTGTTAAACAGGGGCATAAAAATTGGGCTGATGGCATCACCCAGAACCAGAAATGCTCTTCCAACATATCAGCGGAGGAGGAAGAGAATAGACAATCAACATAACAGGACAGTCACTCAGCATCAGCATAGGCAGTCTTGAAGGGATGTGATATTTAAAAAAAAAATATTCGGTTACATCAGCTTCAGGTGCTTGGTAGCTGTGGGTGATCCAAGACTGATTCATCTTGATGAAGGTCAGTCGATCAACTGATTCGGTGGACAGGCACACCCTGTGATCGGTAACAAAGCCACCAGCAGCACTGAAGGTGCGTTCCGAAAGAACGCTGGATGCAGGACAGGCCAGTAGCTCAATTGCATACTGTGCAAGCTCTGGCCAGTGATCCATCCTCAAGACCCAGTAAGCCAGAGGATTTTCGGTGGGAAAGGTGTCCAAGTCTGACCTTGCCCCTAGGTATTCCTGCACCATGTAAATCAGACACTGGCGATGGTTGCTGGAACCGATCATACCTTGGGGCTGCGGACTAAAAAATTGTCTGAAAGCATCTGTCAGACGGCCACCTTCTCCACCGCTCCTTCTGACCGATGCCTCAGCAACACGTTGTCCAGGACCAGGAGTTTGTAACCTCCCAGTCTCTGGGAAAGCATTGCACAGACCTTTCTGCAAGGCCTCCCGGAGATGTCTCATCCTCTGCTCCCTCTGCGATGGCAAGATAAGGTCAGCAACCTTACCCTTGTACCGTGGATCCAGGAGAGTGGCCAGCCAGTAATGGTCCCTCTCCTTGATCCGAAGAATGCGAGGATCCTTCCGCAGGCTTTGCAGGATCAGGGAGGCCATGCAGCGTAGGCTAGCTGAGGCATTCAGTCCGGAGTCCTCTGGGTCACTAAGGACAACATGATCGGCAGCTACCTCCTCCCAGCCACGTACAAGTCCACGGGTTTCTTGGGACTGTAAATCATCCCTACAAGACTGCTGCTGCTGATGCTGAGTGCCAGCCTCCACCTCCATGTTGACACAATCATCCTCCTCCTCCTCATCCTCTTCCTGTGTGATGGGTGGCACAGCAGAAACACTGTCTGGATAAAGGGGGCCTTGAGAGGCAAGGAAGTCCTCCTCTTCCTGCCTCTGTTCTGCCTCAAGTGCCCTGTCTATTATTCCATGCAGCGTATGCTCCAAGAGGTGGACAAGAGGTACAGTGTCACTGATGCATGCACTGTTACTGCTCACCATCCTTGTGGCCTCCTCAAACGGTGACAGGACAGTGCATGCATCCCTGATCATGCCCCACTGGCATGGTGAGAAAAAACCGAGCTCCCCTGACCCTGTCCTGGTGCTGTAGTCGCACAGGTACTTATTGATGGCCCTCTGCTGCGTGTGCAGCCACTGCAGCATGGCCAATGTTGAGTTCCACCTGGTGGGCATGTCACATATAAGGCGGTTCTTGGGCAGGTTCAACTCCTTTTGGAGCTCAAATTAAATGATCGGCGGAAATGCACACAGACTTTCCTGGCCTGCTTCAGGACATCCTGTAAGCCTGGGTACCTGCCCAAGAACCGCTGCACCACCAGGTTAAGGACGTGAGCTACACAGGGCACATGGGTCAGTTGTCCCTGTCGGAGGGCGGAGAGGAGGTTGGTGCCATTGTCGCAAACCACCATTCCTGGCTTAAGCTAGCGTGGCGTCAACCACCTCTCGGCCTGCCCCTGCAGAGCTGACAAAACATCCGCCCCAGTGTGGCTCCTGTCCCCCAAACAAACCAGCGCAAGCACGGCATGGCATTGTTTTGCCTGCGTACTTGCGTAGCCCCTGGAACGCCTACGGAGCACCGCTGGTTCTGAGGACAGAGCACTGGAAGAGGCCATGGAGGAAGAAGAAGAGGAGGGGGTGGAGGAGAGAGGTGTGTCACAACCAATAGTAGCATTTTGGAGGCGTGGTGGCAGAACAACCTCCAACACTACTGCACCTTGTTCTGCATCCTTCCCAGCTGCCAGAAGAGTGACCCAATGGGCCGTGAAAGACAGGTAACGTCCCTGTCCATGCCTGCTGGACCATGAGTCAGCTGTAATATGCACCTTACCGCTGACCGCCCTGTCCAGCGAGGCAAGGACATTGCCTTCCACATGCCAGTAGAGAGCCGGAATCGCCTTCCGTGAGAAAAAGTGGCGTTTGGGGACCTGCCACTGAGGAATCGCACATTGTACAAACTCACGGAAGGGGGCCGAGTCTACCAACTGAAAAGGCAGCAGTTGAAGTGCTAGCAATTTAGCCAAGCTAGCATTCAACCGCTGGGCATGTGGATGGCTGGGAGTGAACTTCTTTCGCCGGTCCAGCAGCAGGGGCAGGGACATTTGCCTGCTATAATCGGACGTGGGTGTACTGCTAGCAGAGTGCCCGGAAGCACTTGGCTGTGACACACCTAATTCTACACCTTCATTCCTCTCAGAGCAGGTTTCAGAGAGGACTGAAGGTCTAGTGGGGTTGGAGATCCCAGCTGATGAGGAGCAAGGAGAGGTCCGCTTTGTTCTTTGGTGTGGGTCTTTGAGGTACGCTTGCCAACGAGCTGCATGGCAGGTCAACATATGTCTGGTCAAGCATGTGGTGCCCAAGCGGCTGATGTTTTGGCCAAGCGAGATACGCTTGAGACATATGTTGCAAATAGCAGTGGTGCGATCTGATGCACTCGTCTCAAAAAAGGACCACACCAAAGAACTTTTAGAATAACGCGCAGAGGCAGCACCCTGCACAGGCGGAGCTCTGCGGTGTGATTCAGTCGGTGTGCTGCCCAAAAGCTGGCCCCCGGAGGGCATCCTGCCTCGTTGGACATGTGCCTCCTCCTCCTCCTCCTCTCTCTTACCAGGCACCCATGTGGAGTCAGTGCCCTCATCATCCCTTCCCTCTTCATCGCTGGAGCAAACCTGGCAGTATGCTGCAGCTTGTGGAACATGACTGCCAGATTGCTGTCCTTCCTGAGCATCCCCTCTCTCTGCATTCCTGCTACTGCCTTCCTCTAGCTGAGTGTCATCATCAGAGCCTACAAAACACTGGGCATCCTCCTGGAGCATGTACCCAACTATGTGCTCAAAGAGTTCAGGAGACTCCTCAGGAGGACGTGGTGGGTCTAGGGAAGGAGTCACTGATGATGACATTGAGACGAGGGAAGACGATGCGTTGGCAGCTGCTTTGCTAGTACCATGAGACTGGGTGAGAGAGGATGAGGAGGATGAAGAGGGCTTGGTCATCCACTCTACCAAGTCGTTGGCATGTTGCCGATCAACATGTCCAGCTGCCGAAAAGAAGGACAAGCGTGTCCCATGGCCACGTGCTGATGATGACGATGCACCGCGTCCACGACCAGCACTGTTGTCTCTAGACACAGAGCCTGCTTGCCCTCTTTTATCATCTCGCGCCTGTCTGCCTCTCCTTGCTGGCCTTCCAGACATGGTAATGGCCTGAAGGGGAGTTGGGAAAACCAGCAATTGGGTAGTGTATATTGTGCTGGAGGCACACACAACTTCCACTAACTCCTGCAGATGGCAGATGGCTCAAATAGAGAAGAGCTATGTAGGTGGATATAGCGGTGTATACTGGGTTCAGAGTACGCAGACAGCACACAAATCTCCTACCGCTGACTGCCAAGCTCTATTTAAAACTAGCAAGATAGTTAGCTATATAGGTGGATATAGCGGTGTATACTGGGTTCAGAGCACGCAGACAGCACGCACAATCTCCTACCGCTGACTGCAAGCTCTATTTAAAACGAGCAAGATAGTTAGCTATATAGGTGGATATAGTGGTGTATACTGGGTATAAGAGCACGCAGACAGCACGCACAATCTCCTACCACTGACTGCAAGCTCTATTTAAAACGAGCAAGATAGTTAGCTATATAGGTGGATATAGCGGTGTATACTGCGTTCAGAGCACGCAGACAGCACGCACAAATCTCCTAACACTGACTGCAAGCTCTATTATAAAAGATAGATATATCGCTAGCTATATAGGTGAGGTGAATATAGCGGTGTATACTGCGGTCAGGGCACGCAAACAACAACCACTACAGAAGAGCAAGATCGAAAAATCGGCCGATAACGATCGGTGTATACTGTGTTGAAGGTACACAGAACACCCACTAACTGCTACAGATGCCAACACACTACACAAGGCCACCGCGCTGGCGGCCTTATATAGTGTGGGCGTGTACTACACAGCCTGAGCTATGATTGGCCACAGGCATCCTGCCTGTGGCCAATCATGGCTCTCCTTGCTGCCAGCGCTGTGATTGGCCAAGCATGTGGGGTCACAGTGCATGCTTGGCCAATCATGAGCCAGCAATGCACTGCGCCATCGCAGTGCATTGTGGGCAGGGCCGCTGATAGGCCAGTACAACTGGCCCTGCTGTACCGGGCCTGACCAGCAGGGGGGGGGGGGGCCCGGGCAACCTGAACTGCAAAGTAAATAAAAAAATTAAAAAAAAAGATTCTCCTCCACCGATCATCGTCCGCACAACCCACCCCCGTTCGGTAAGGTTTTTTTTTTATTAGATGCGATTAGTCTGTTCTGTATGAGGCTGCAGGGGAGGGACTATTTGTTGTATTTCGGGCGCGGAAGAATACGTCTTCTGCGCCCGCTCCTCCTGCTCCGCAACACCGTACAAGTCCCGGCCAGCATACCCTATGGTGTTGCGGAGTGATATCTCTCTCTCTTCCGCGTGAGAAGAATTAGCGAGAGGAGCAGAGAGTGCAGGGGCCGGGCGATCGAGCTATTGTGGACACTCAGGAAGAGGGGAGAAGTGATCTCTGCTGCCCTGCTGGAGCTAACAATTACACCAGGTGAGGTGTATGCTTGCTTGGGGGGGGGGGGCCAGGGAGGGGGCTTGAAGTTCAACATCTACTACTACTGCAAATACTCTGCAATACATACCCTGCCAATACATACCCTGCCAATACATACCCTGCCAATATATACCCTGCCAATACTCTGCAATACATACTCTTTAATACTTTATACTTACCCTGCCAATACTCTGCAATACTTACCCTGCCAATACCCTGCCAATACTCTGCAATACATACCCCGCCAATACTCTGCAATACATACCCCGCCAATACCCTGCCATACCCTGGCAATACTCTGCAATACTTACCCTGCCAATACTCTGCAATACTTACCCTGCCAATACTCTGCAAATACCATTTTATTTATTCATTAATGGTTTGTATTACATATAGATATTAAAGAGGTCTGTTCTCATCTGAAAACAGTATTCTTTTGGATAATCAAACCTATAACTAGCTGGAGAAAAACAAAATATCACTTGCAGACAAACCTACACTTTGTTTCAAGGCGGGGTCTGGGGAGGGGCAATGGGTGGGGCCAGGGGTGGGGCTAAAGGAGGGACCAGGGGCGGTGCCAGGGTGGAGCTGAAGGGGGCCCCGTCAGGTAGGCTGTACGGGGCCCCATGATTTCTATCAGCGGCCCTGATTGTGGGCCGTGAGCGCCACACGAATTTGGCGCGAACGGCCCATAACGTTCGGAATTCGCCGAACGGGCGAACAGCCGATGTTCGACTCGAACACGAAGCTCATCCCTACTCTGGAGTAATCCTGGTTTCAATTATTTGGAAGAGAGGTTTTTCCCTGCCATAATGTGTTGTGTTTCCACATATATTTGCACTGGAACACAACTGAGACCTCCGTTTTTTTTATTATAAAACCAACAAACAGTTTTCAGATCGGCCCCTTTCTTTGGCCTAGTTGGGGAACCGTGAATTCTCTATATTTCTGTTGTAGTGAATATTTCTCCCATGTTATAGATTGATGTGAAGCGGCTTGCTGTTTAGTTTTCATTTGGAAACCTGGCGTGACACATGGTCATTGGGCCAAAAACTGAGTTCATATTCCTCCAGGATGACTCGGAGGAGGTGAGAACATTGTTTTTCTTTTCTGTTTCTGCGGAAAACCCAGAGAGCCGGGAAATTTTGTGGACTGGTGTTAGGAATACTTGTCAAAGATTTTGATCTCTGAAAAGGTAAATTATGTCTATGAGGTGATTAAGTAAGGAAATTTACATGGGGGGGTGATAAATGACACAATACATTATAACATGGTCCCAATTCCTATCCTGCATTTTACACTTGTGGTTTCTCACTTGGGGATTCCCCAGTGCTGAATTTAGAGAATGAACCGACTTTGAGATCCCACCAGCACACATTACCTTCCTCCCTGTATCTAACCCCAAGCACACAGAATGGGTCTTTACACTGTATCCCCCCCACCAGATCACACATTGGTCCCTTCCCTGTATGCTCCACCAGCAAAGATAAGTGGAGCTCACACTCTAATGTCCCCACACAGCCTTACACTATAATTATTATACATTTATATACTGTAGCTCTGACAGATACTGCAGTAATGTATAGACAGCCATTCACATTACACCATGCACCATTCACATGCACCAAAGGAGCTTACACTCTAATATCTAATATGTTTTGGTTTCTATGTTTAGTTCTATTTATGTTTTTTTTTCTGGCAAAAAGCCATTTCTTGTTTCTTTGCTGAAGAAAAGTAATTTTGTATTTTACACACACAGAACACACACACACACACACAACACACACAACACACACACACACACACACACACACACACACACACACACACACACACACACCACACACCACACACACACACACATATATATATATATATACATACACACACACACACATATATATGTAGGAAGGCCAGTATGGTGGCCTGAATTTATGGGAGGAGCCGGAGGGTATTTAAACCAGCCCCCTCGCCTGTGGTCTTTGTCGGTTTCCGGTGCGCGGCACCCACCCTCCCATCCCCCTTTCAGGGCATTTCTCAAATTCATTTCTCTTCCACAATATATTAATTTCTAATCTAAGGTATGCCCCCTTATTTTGGTATACCGACCATCAGACCAGGGCACACTTCAGGTCCATTTCATGTTGTTAATCCTATGGTAAAGTATATTGGTTCATATCCGTATCGGCCATAGGGCTTCGACCATAAATATATATATATATATATATATATATATATATATATATACATACACACACACACACACACACACATACACACACACATACATATATATATATATATATATATATATATATATATATATATATATTATATATATATATATATATACATACACACATACACACACACACATATATTTATATATATATATATATATATATATATATATATTTATGGTGAAGAGCCCTCTGACCGATACGGACAAGGATGATAGACAAGGACAACATAAACTCGCTACCTGAAATGGACCTGAAAGTGTGCCCTGGTCTAACGTACGGTATACCCAAAATAAGGGGGCATACCTTAAAATGAAATGAATATGAAATGGGTGAAATGAGTACTCATATGAGGAGTATGCTAGAGTGAAGGCCTGATAAAAGGGGACGGGGGGCGGGTATCGCGCACCGGAACCGACGAGGAAGATGGGCGAACGGCAGGTTATATACACCACCGGGCTCCTCCCATAATTTCAGGCCACCATACTGGCCTTTCTATATATATATATATATACATACACACACACATACACACACACATATATATATATATATAAATACACACACACATATATATATATATATACATACACACACACACACATATATATACACACACACACACACACACACACACACACACACACACACACACACCACACACACACACACACACACACACACACACACACACACATATATTATATATATATATATATATATATATAATATATATATATATATATATATATATATATATACACACACACACACACGCTATATTGCCAAAAGTATTGGGACACTTGCCTTTACACACACATGAACTTTAATGGCATCCCAGTCTTAGTCCGTAGGGTTCAATATTGAGTTGGCTCCGCCCTTTGCAGCTAAAACAGCTTCAACTCTTCTGGGAAGGCCGTCCACAAGGTTTAGGAGTGTGTCTATGGGATTTTTTTTTTTTTTATGACTGTGACATTATGGCGGACACATTGGACATTTTTGACACATTTTGGGACCAATGTAAATTTATACAGCAATCAGTGCTATTTAAATGCACTGATTCCTTTGTAAATGACACTGGCAGTGAAGGGAGTTAACCACTAGGGGGCAGTGTAGTGTTATGTATGACGTTATGCATTTTTTTTTTTATTGTAGGGGGCGTGGCCTGGGATGTGACGTCACCGATCGTCTTTCCCTATAAAAGGGAAGAGGCGATCGGTGACAGCCACAGTAGGAATCACGTGGGAGAGGTTTGTTTACACAGACCTCTCCTCGTTCTTCAGCTCTGTGACCCGATCACGGAGCTCAGGACTGTGTCGGGAGCGCACCGCCGGCGTGCGCTCCCGACCCACGGCTGGGCACTTAAAGAGCAATGTACAGGTACGTGCTTGTGCCCAGCCGTGCCATCCTGCCCGACGTATATGTGCAGGAGGCAGTCCTTAAGTGGTTAAAACGCTCCACTCAGGCAATGTTATACTCCTACGAACACACCGCTCATTTCCCCCAATATAAAAGAAAGAAAGGAAGGAACCACCATAGCGTAATACTGTCAGTTGTTTAATAAAACGATAATCCTATTGCACTTACATGTCTTTGGATATAAAAGCGCCTATACATAAAAACTCCAGCCGGCCGGCTACAATATCGCTGCCCGATGCTTCCGGGATCAGCGCAGAATCGCTTTGACGTCAGTACATCGCTCCTCCCTATGCCGTTTCGTTAAAGGTAACGTCTTCCAGGGGCTTTTTCTTAAAAAAAACAGTTGCATGTAATTTTATATTATTTGCACTTCACCCATATTATATTGTTAATTGAATAACGGTCAATCACTTTACTTTTTCTATATTATGCCTATATGTATTAGATATTATATACAGTGGTGTGAAAAAGTGTTTGCCCCCTTCCTCATTTCCTGTTCCTTTGCATGTTTGTCACACTTAAGTGTTTTCGGAACATCAAACCAATTTAAACAATAGTCAAGGAACAACACCAAGTAAACACAAAATGCAATTTGTAAATGAAGGTGTTTATTATTAAAGGTGAAAAAAAATCCAAACCATCATGGCCCTGTGTGAAAAAGTGATTGCCCCCTAAACCTAATAACTGGTTGGGCCACCCTTAGCACAACAACTGCAACCAAGCGTTTGCGATAA